>NW_028288908.1:300000-469037 GCF_059628265.1 Tinamus guttatus
TTTCATCTCAAATAAATATTCTTATATTTTAATATAGAAAGCATTTAATAGTATCCATTTATGCTTTTGGTCATTGTATCAGCTTTGTTTTGAAATGCCAATTGTTAGAATAAGTGAAAAATTGAGTTTAAACAACATATTAGTTTCTCCTGCTGGTTTAAGAAGTGGCAAAATCATGATTTCACAAAGATGATATCAAATATTCCTGTGGCTAATTTAATAAAGGAATTAAAATGAACTTTTCCTTGTGTATTCTGAAATAACTGTAGCAAAGGAGATATAAAGAATTGAGGATCATTTTTCTTTTGCTTAAAATACTATTCTCATAGTTTATTAACATGATAAATAATAAGACTGAAGCACAGAACAAGCTTTGGTGTAATTAACTGATTTATTTTTAAAAGAGCTGGGGCGTTAAAGGGACTGTGCGATCTGTGAGGTGAGTATCTTTTTCTTTAATAACATTTTGTCAGCACACTATAATATCATAAAAATAAAGCTTTAGATCTTTTGGCACAGGCCTGTCAAATTCCCAGGGGCATCTTTTAATTGTGAAAACTAAAGGTATGCCTTAATGCTCCTGCTTTAAGCATCTATATCAAGGTCTCTACATGCTTATTTTTCTCTGTAGATGTGTGGCCGCATTTGATCGCTGCCCTTTTTATATTCAAAATGAGCCAGCTTCTGTCTCAAAAGTGTCTTATTGTCATGATGTCACAGCATCTCAAGATTTTTGACCTTTGCTCCATATGGATTCATGGTAGACCACGTTGTGTTTTTGCAGACTAGATTGCTTTTGTCCCCCCACTAGGGGGTATCAAAGCCTTTTGGACTAAAGTTTTACATACTGGCAGGTTTGGAATTAAATAAATAAATACATGAAATAAAAATAATATTCTGAAAGTACGCAACAAAAGCTAAAACTACCCAAGAAAGCAACAAATATGAAGTTTATATATAATAGGTACCACCAGATGTCACAAAGGCATCATTGATGAAGCATTTATTTATCCAAAATGTGGCACTTATATGAGGAATTAGTAGTATTGTGTCTAAGAGTTGCAGAGGCCATAACAGGTCAGTGAAATACATTCAAACATTTGATTTTTACATTTGAGAATAGGCCCAGATGAAAAGATAACAACATATCTGACATTGATGTTACTACCATTTAGACAACCAATGCAATGCAATGCAACCAATGCCTTAGTCAGTGGGATCAATCAGACCTTTATTACTTTGAAAACCACATAAAAGATTGTTTTGTTTTTTTCTTTGAAAATAAAGGTTCTGAACTTCATCAGATCACAAGCTTCTAAATGTAAAATTATTATAATGCGTATATAAAAAATTTATTTTTTCCTTGCCCCTTTTAAAGTTGAATTCTATAGAAAACATTAAAAAGAATAACAAGTAGTCTTGAAAGAATCTGAGCTGAGTTGAACAGCATGCATAAATTGGCAGTTTAACAAGTAGAACTTGGAAACAAGCATTTGATGATTGATTTTTTTATTGAGACAGAATGAGAATGATAGTGGATAAAGTGATTTTCCTTATTGAGAGAAAATATAGTGTTTTTCAATGTCTTCAGTATGAATGGAAACCCTGTCAAAAAAACTGAGCAACATATAATATCTTTTAAAAGGTAAATTAACATAAGTATATCAGTTTATGGATCAAATTTTACACTTGTCAGTTTTATTCAGAATGTCGTAAAATTTAAATTACACAGATAGCGTTATTACCTTTGTTATGTCCTGGAAAAGCCTAATATTAACTGAGTTCATTGTAGAATTTAAAGTGTATTCAGCTGAACAAATGCCAGTGCAGAAAATTAAGTCCAAAATATGTATTCATGTGCAGATCTTAGTCAAATCCCTAGTAATTTTAATTACTTGAAATACATTATTCAACAAGTAACCTGCTTTATGTTTGCATTTAATAGGCTCTGCTTGAGTATACAGAATCTGTCAAGATAAAACATGGAACATGCATCATTCAATTATAATTCTGCTTAAAAAAATAAAATAAAATAAAATAAATGCATGTTGGTGTGTGCATGGGTTGTATCTTGAAATTTGCAGCCTTTATTGCTAAGATTGGATTTGAATTTGTTTAGTAGGATTCTTGTTAATAGCTCTGTTCCTCGGGTGTATGTGTATGCCACATACATACACGTGATGTATAAATATATGTAGATTCTGTCTATTCGAATGTTGAAGATGTTCAAAATGTTAAATGAATTTACAGTGAATGTGTGTATGTATGCCTACATACATTTCTGCTTCCCTATGTTGTACGTACAGGTTCATGATACAGTTACGCATATATGTATATGCATAGGTGTTATTAGAAATGTTAAATAGGGCCAGGACTTTTCTCTAACTTGAAGTAAAATGCTTGTTGATGACTGATGTATGGGAGCAAGCGTGCCTTTATCTCTAATTATGGTTTTCTTGACATTTGTCTTTTATAATAGTGGTGTCATTTGAGTTCTTACCTTAATAGGTAGGGCACAGTTGCATAATATTCCACAGATACCATATTCTTTAACTCTCTTTGAAGTCCTTGCACTATATTTGGGAGAAAAATTGGCTTGGGGTTTTTAAATGGAGATAATTTATATATGTATGTGTACTGTGCTTATGAGCAACATATATATGGAATACTTTTGTGTTGTATTCTAAGACTTTATGTATATTTAACCTTTAATTTAACTAGCAGATTGTAAGATTTCCATAAAATATAGATGAGCTTTGAACTCACTGAATGTTATTGGTGTAGCACGATCAATCATTTCTAAAGGTTAATGGTGTTAAAAACAATGAGAACATATGTCCTATTTTTAATACTGTTATATTAGTAAAATTATTTAGCATAGATAAGGAATTTGTATCCTCCTCTTTGTGTTTAATCAGGATTTACAGTTTTTGAATATCAAATTATAGGTTTTATTATCAAAGTTGACGGGAGAAAAAGACAAATAAATATTTATACAAACCTTTTTTTTTTTTAACTAGGAATATTATAATTGGTGATATGGTAGCCAGGGCATCTTTCAGTAGTTAAGTAAGTCTGGAATGTGTTACAATTTTTGAAATGTTTTTACTTTTACTCCATCTTGTTCTGCTATCTTTTAATAAAATATTACTTATAAAGGTGTTATCCTGATTAGATCATAGGCACAGTTCTTCAATGAAATAAAAAGTCAATATTTGAATGACAGTGGGGAGTGGGGAGCATAGTATTTCAAATGGTAAAAACCTGCTGTGGTAACAAAGACTGAATCAATCCTTATGTTGCATAGCTTCCTGATCATATCTTTAAACCTGATATTAACGGAGAATATTTATTTGTTGCCAAGCTTTTGTAGGATCTATTTCTAAACTCAAATCCCAATTATCAAGAAAATTGCATCCTCTTTATCTTGCAGAAGGGTATACTGCATCATAGCATATTTGATTATTTGGTGCTATAATATTGTTACCTTGCTTGAAACACATGGTCTCTCTTGATATAAAAGAAAAAAAAAACTGAATCCATTTCAATAAATTAATAGGGATGAGAATCCCAATCCATCGTTCTTTTCAGATGTTCGCATACATTGTAATGAAATGCATTAGGAGTTTTCTTCACTTAAAATCCAAATGAGACCCATTTTGGCTCACACCCTTGACGGTCTCTTTTATAAGCACTGCTGTCTCCTGTTCATGTGTGGGCTTAGTAAAATGCTTCCTTTGTAAGATGCACAGAGAAAATATAATGCCATGAAAGACGAAGGTGTCAAAACACAAACTTATAGGCAATCTAATCAATGCCTTCTGATTTAGCCTTTGAAGACTCTCTTCATTAAAACTCTTTAATTGTGAGGCTTATCTTGAGGTAGAGCTGTTACTTAATATTTTTCAGTGTCATTCTTTGGACAGTCATTTGTACCTTTTAAACGTAATTTCAATATTCATTGTTTAGTAAATTGGATGCCTTGTTAGCAATAGTGGTGGTATGAATGACTCACATTCAAGTGATTGAAGGTAACAGTGTATAAATGCTTGGTTCTCTCCCCCCAAAGTTTAATGTGTTTTATTTCTATGCATGTCATTATAAAATATGTGTTTTTCATTATGAGCCTTTTTATTGTTATGCATAGGAATGCAGGTTAGGCTATTTAAAGCTATGAGTAAAAAAAGCATTCTACCTGATTTTTTTAATGATTTAAAAAATTTTCATGTTCAGTGCAAGCATTGTGAGTTTTATGTAAGCGGTGAAATATGTGATCTCAGATTACACTATTCTGAATAAATTCTGAAAAGATGTGAGATTAAAAAAAATGCATGTAGACTTTTCTTCAGAAATGTTCATAAAGTTTTTAGTGGTTTCTGGAAAACACCTTCTTGAAAGCAGTGGAAAACAAAGTGTATCTGAAAGCATATAATTTGGGAAGTGCTTTTGAAAGAAATACTTACTTTTTACCTGAAAACTGCCAACATAAAAATAAGTGAAAGCCTACAATACAACTCATCTTTCTTTGTTCATAATATGTATATACCATGGTGAATTGTACTGTAGGACCACGTGTATATGCATGTGATACATCAATAAATTTATTTCTGTATTCCAGTATATGTTCATAGTTTGAAATATTTACTGGAAAATAAACATTGTATATTTTTATAATCTCTCATAAAGCCAAGATCTATTTCAGCTCTCTGAAATATTTGGAAAGCTAAAGCTATCTGATGTCCTCTCTATAATTATTAGCAATAAAAATAATATAGAGATGTAGAAAAAACAAAAAGATGAAGACTATAGAATTTATTTGCAGAAATCCTTGAAATCTTGAAAAGAATTAGGGAAAATTTGACTTGATTTTTTTTTAATGACTAGTGTGGTGAGTACAGTTGCTCTAGCTTAGTAATTATTTGTGATTGATAGGTTGTTTTTGAGTCCCATATGTATAGGAGCTCCAGGCTCAACTACCTCATTTGCTGGCACACAAACAGATTCTTCCAGGTGCTGAAAATTAAATTTTAATATATTATTTAAATATTAAGAGAATTACGATTTCAGTAATTTTACTGCTACAGCTGGAGTGCAAAGTGTGGCTCCACACTATAGATAATGTTGTGTAGTCTACTAAAAAGAAAATTCACGTTGGTTTTAAACTTTTTGAAGTAAGTAAATGTTTGGTGCCATATTAAAAACATTTGCTATACAATGTTGCTTTAAAAAATATATTGTGTGAATCTGTTTTTAGAATAAGGTTTTAAAATGTTAAACTGTAATTTATATAATATGCATTATAAAATAGATAAAAGTTTGGAAAGTCTTAAAGGAAACCTTAGTTAACATTGTGCTGAGGGCTCGAGTAAGGCGACAGTTCCAGAATGCTGTTAAGCAGATGGTTAATCTAAAATCATGTGTTTAATTACATTGATATCAATTTAATATATTTTCTGGATTCAAATTCACGCATATAACTTTGTTGCATTTAATTGTATGCGTAAGCACTTAGCTGAATTGCAGATATCAACCCAGTTTCAGGGTTTAAAGAGAATGCTTGGAGCCAGTTGTCTACCTCACACCAACATTTTATCCTTAAAAATATTAAAAAGAACATCTTAAAAAGGTTTTAGATAAGCTGCAAGAAGGCAAAATTGCATTAGTTGACAATACGCTTAAATGTATTTTTAATTATAAGATTTTTTTCTGTGATGTCCATGCCTTCTGTTTTATGATTTTGGGGTACTTTTAATTATTCTTGGAACTATTCTTGGAACGATCAACTGCAAGTTGCAAGTATGTATTAAGCACACGTGGAATCAATTTCTGAGGGTTTTTTTTTCTTGATTTAAAAAATTAATGTAACAGAATGTAAACCATATTCTGGAAACACTAATAATTTACCTAGATTAGTAGTTAGCAGGCCAGTCATCTAAGAGTGATATCCCATGTAGTTCTCTGGTCTTCCTGCAAATATTGCAATCCAGAATATTAATACTGTGACAATTAATTTATTGAATTTTCACAGGCATAAGTGGAAATCAGTGGCTCATTGGAATTCAGTATTGCAAATGTTAGTCCGTAATCTCAATAATCACCCGCACATTCAACCTGGTGGGTTGAAAAGCAAGCTTTTATTAGCCGGCCGGTGGCAGACCTCTTACAGTTTGCCTGAGATCCGCGCCGTCTTGGGAGAAGTTCGTGTTTTTATAGACAGCTGCAACTCCTTCATATGTTATTTGCAGTTACCAGTTCTTCACGGCTGATATCTTATCTCATGATTGCAGCAAGAGCAGGGTGACTCAGCATAAGTAGCAAGCTATGTTCACAGAAGCAAATAGCGAAATTAGGTACCTAGTCACCTCAACCTTATTAACCTCTTACATGGCCCCTCTTTGCACAGGGTCCTACATTTCCCCACTGGCTGTTGTCCCCTACCTCAAACCATTGAGGTAATACTCTTCTCCTGGGAGTGGGTTATAGTACGTCCTTGTGACCATTATTTTTTCCTCTGAAATTGTACTAGCGATATGAGTGCGGATGCATTTTAAGATGCAAGGGATAATGATCATAAAAATAAGAATTAATATTATAGGACCAGCTATTGCGGACATTAGGGTGGTGAGCCATGGGGACCAGTTATATCATGACTGGAACAGATTCTGTTCTTGCATCCTGTGGTAATATTTTTCTTTTAGATTCCTGCGCACCATGGCTAATGTTTCCCTAATGACCCCTGGCTGGTTTGCATAAAAGCAGCACATTTCTCCAAGAGCTACACATAGGCCTCGTCGCTTCATAAAGAGAAGGTCTAGTCCCCTTCTATTTTGGAGGACTACTTCAGCTAAAGAGTCTACTTGATTTTCCAATTTTCCCACTGTCTCTTCCATATGTCCCATATCTTGGGCTACACGTGAGCTTAAGTCCTGCAATCCCTGTTTTTGAGTGATTAACGCAGAAGCCCCGATCGCGGTGGAGCCAGCTATTCCTGCCCCAATCAATAATGGAATTAAGATAGGGGCAGCTCTTTTCTCACTCCCATGATAATGTTCAATGTAGCTCAGGTGGGCCCTTCCGTTATCCCCGTCATACAAATACACTTGGGATAGAACATATACTAATACACAGAAATCAGGGCTTGCGCCCGAGGATTCAAGTTGCTGGGTGTTTACACAGTCACTCAGCCCGCTCATACAGGCCCACCATGCCCCTGTTGGGGCCTCATAATACCTGGTTCTTGTAACATTAACTCTTAATGTTCGGTTACAATTTTTCTGGTACAAGGGGGGTATTTCTTGCACTGCAGCGATCAAGCATAGTCCTGCTCCCTGCACATCCCCAAGGGTCAATCTGGGGTGATCCCATGTACACTTGTCTGAGTGCTTCCTGGGAGTAGGTGCTCCTTCAGTAGCTACGCCTATATAGTAAGGGGGTCTCGGATCTAGGCATAGCCAGCAATCTTTCTCAAAAGTAGGGAAATGCCTCTGTATTGTTAGGGAGACCCCTGGGTCAGGCCCGTGGACATACAGCCGTAGTCCCCACGTCCTGCCCGTATCCCAGGTTGTTCCATATTGGCCCCAATACTGGGATTTAAAAAGGATCGGTTTGCAGGTTCCGGGTATACTGCATTTACCCTTCGGACCCCGCTCTATTCTTATGAAAGGGTCATGATGCCCCCAGGAGGATTCTGTTTCACAACCCCATTGGGCACAGTGAAACTGGCCATCCCAGGATTTCCTATAGCAGGACATACGTAGTATTGTACCTCCTGTAGTAATTCCTCCCCCACAGTAGTCCCACAATGGGGACTGCGTCCCTGAGCCACTGCTGCCCCGTGACCCCCTGTTTGACCTCCTGTTGCCGAGGCTCGTCGTATGGGTATCCCTATTTTGCATAAATCAATTGTAATTTCAGGGGCGTCACTAGTGCTCATTGATTGAATTGTGCTTCCCATTACAGTATCCCTAATTTCCCATTTCCAGTTAATGGGGCGATAAGGACTGTGCTCATATCTTAACCCCAAAGTTTGCATACACACTGTTAAAATTAACCAGGCTCCCCATATCTGTCTACTCATTTTCTCCATATTGTGACCCTTAGTGGGTTACTAGGGTCCTTGGAAATAGTCCACTGAGCTGAATCTGGATTTGGTTGAGGAGTTGGTTTCACGTGGGAGTGATGAATCCACGCAGGTTTTCCAGCGACCTTTACCGCTGTTGGAGTGTGAAGTATCACTTGGTGTGGCCCTGTCCACCGAGGTTCCAATGATGCTGTTTGGAACCTTTTGATATAGACCAGGTCCCCTGGTTGGTATGGGTGGGCCGACTCCTGGCTTTGGTAGTAGTTATGCAAGTCTCGGTGTATCTGGTTTCGTACTTTCTGCAATGCCTGGAACAAAGGTAAGAACGCTGGAGAGTTGTTATTTAGGCTTACAGTTTTTGGAAACAATGGCGGGGGCCTCCCATAAAGTATCTCATAGGGGGACAATCCTATCTTATATGGGGTGCATTGTGCACGCAAAAGTGCTATTCTGAGGGCCATCAGGGAATGCGAAAGGGAAATAGACTGGTGGAGCTGCATCCTGCAGTCTTCCCAGGAAAGCTACCCTGAGAACTCCCCAATTCAGTCAGAAAGTCCAGTGCCCTCTTGCCCTAGGGTAGAGGGGGTGGACTTAACAGTTTCCAGGGACGACCAACAATGGAAACGGGTCCCCACTCGAGGTGGCAGAAGATCCCCTCCACAGCCCACCTCACCTCCACCGGTGACCACGTTCAACAGGTACGAGGCCCTGGAACATGTGAATCAGATAGAGGAGGCCTTGAACCAAGGCCCGTCTAAGGGGATCTCTACAGAGGGGCAGTCTAATCCATGCAGCAAGGCTGCTCCCCCTAAAGTGAAAAGGAGCACCTGGAAGAAGCGGCGGGTGATCGTCGTGGGTGACTCCACGCTGCAGGGCACGGAGGCACCGATATGTAGACCGGACCCCTCATCCAGAGAGGTCTGCTGCTTGCCTGGGGCCAAAATAAAGGATGTCACAGAAAGGCTCCCAAGAATTGTTCATGAGTCTGACTATTATCCTCTACTATTGATTCATGTGGGTGCTAATGATGCCATGGGGAAAATGAGGGACGTCAAGCAAGACTTCAGAGCCCTAGGGATGGCCATCAAAGGTACAGGTGCCCAGGTGGTGTTCTCCTCCATTCTGCCAACGAGGGGAATGGACTCAAGGAGGAGAAGGCAGATATGGCAGCTTAACAACTGGCTGCGCCGCTGGGCCTGGCAACAGGGTTTTGGCTTCTATGACCATGGGTCTCTGTTTGATGACCAACAGCTAGTGGGGAATGATGGGACTCATCTTAGCAAGAGGGGCACACGTCTCTGCAAAAAGGCTGGCCAACCTGGTTAGGAGGGCTTTAAACTAGGCAAGAAGGGGGAAGGGGAGTGGCACACTGACACGGCAAGCAGTACCGCACAGCCCAGGTCAGATGGCGTCCAGCGGGAGTATGCTAGTGGGGAAGTGAGGGTAGGAAATGATCCTGGAGTGTCCTCTTTCACCCCTCCTGGGAAACCTGTGGCCTCTGTTGCTTCCCTGAAATGCCTGTATACCAATGCGCGAAGCATGGGGAATAAGCAGGATGAACTGGAGATCTGTGTGCGGTCCCAGCGTCATGATCTCATCGGAATCACAGAGACGTGGTGGGATAGCTCGCACGACTGGAGCGCTGCCATGGAAGGCTATGTGCTCTTTAGGAAGGACAGGCTGGGAAGGCGAGGTGGTGGAGTTGCTCTTTATGTGAGAGAGCAACTGGAATGCATGGAGCTCAACCTGGGAGTGGAGGATGAGCGAGTTGAGAGCTTGTGGGTAAGGATTAGAGGGCAGGCTAATGTGGGAGACACTGTGGTGGGTGTCTGCTACAGGCCACCTGACCAAGACGAGGAGGTTGATGAGGCCTTCTATAGTCAGCTGGATGTTGCCTCACGGTCACAGGCCCTGGTTCTCATGGGGGACTTCAACTACCCCGACATCAACTGGGAGGACAACACAGCCAGGCATAAGCAGTCCTGGAGGTTCCTGCAGAGCGTCGACGATAACTTTTTGACGCAGGTTGTGGAGGAGCCGACGAGGAGAGGTGGGCTACTGGACCTCGTGCTATCAAATAGGGAGGGCCTAGTAGGAGATGTGAAGGTGGGGGGTAGCCTCGGCTGCAGTGACGATGAGTTGGTGGAGTTCAGGATTCAACGAGGAGGAGGCAGGGCTGTAAGTAGCCTTGCGACGATGGACTTCAGGAGGGCCAACTTTAGCCTCTTCAGAGACCTCCTCGGAAGAATCCCATGGGCTAGAGCCCTAGAAGGAAGGGGGGCCCAAGAGAGCTGGTTAGTTTTCAAGCGGCACTTCCTCCACGTCCAGCAACAGTGCATCCCTGTGTGTAGGAAGGGAGGCAGAGGGGGCAGGCGACCTGCGTGGATGAGCCGGGAGCTTGTGGCAATGCTCAAGCAGAAGGCAGCGGTATACAGAATGTGGAAAAAAGGACAGGCCCCCTGGGAGAAATACAGGAACATAGTCAGGGAGTGCAGAGATGCGACAAGGAAAGCTAAGGCACGTCTGGAAGGCAAGCTGGCAAGGGACGTTAAAAATAACAAAAAAAAATTCTTCAAATACATTAACAGCAAAAGGAAGATCAGGGAAAACGTGGGTCCGCTGGAGGACGGGATGGGCACCTTGGTTACAAATAACACAGAAAAAGCAGAGTTGCTCAATGCCTTCTTTGCTTCGGTGTTTACCAAGGGCAGCCCTTTAGAGCCCCAGGCCCTAGGGACAAGAGAAGAAGCTGGTGGAGAGGAAGACTTGCCCTGGGTAGAGGAAGATTGGGTCAGAGAGCACCTAAGGAACCTCGATACCCACAAATCCATGGGCCCTGATGGGATGCACCCCAGAGTGCTGCGGGAGCTGGCAGATGCCATAGCTAAGCCGCTCTCCATCATCTTTGAAAGATCCTGGAGAACGGGGGAGGTGCCGGAAGACTGGAAGAAGGCCAATGTCACGCCAGTCTTCAAAAAAGGCAAGAAGGAGGACCCAGGCAACTACAGGCCAGTCAGCCTCACCTCCGTCCCCGGAAAAGTGATGGAACGGCTCATACTGGCCATTGTCTCCAGGCACATGGAGGACAAGAAGGTGCTCAAGAGTAGTCAGCATGGATTCACCAAGGGGAAATCTTGCCTGACTAACCTGATAGCCTTCTATGATGAAATGACCGGCTGGATAG
Organism: Tinamus guttatus; assembly: GCF_059628265.1. Classification (NCBI taxonomy): domain Eukaryota; kingdom Metazoa; phylum Chordata; class Aves; order Tinamiformes; family Tinamidae; genus Tinamus; species Tinamus guttatus. The sequence continues at coordinate 311,265 of NW_028288908.1, forward strand.
ACGAGGGGAGAGCGGTGGATGTCGTCTATCTCGACTTCACCAAGGCTTTTGACACCGTCCCTCACAACATCCTCCTGGGCAAGCTCCGGAAGTGTGGGATAGATGAGTGGACAGTGAGGTGGATTAGGAACTGGCTGGAGGGCAGAGCTCAGACGGTGGTGATCAGCGGTGCAGAGTCTAGCTGGAGGCCTGTGGCTAGTGGGGTCCCCCAGGGGTCAGTCCTTGGTCCAGTCCTGTTCAATTTATTCATCAATGACCTGGATGAAGGCACAGAGTGCTCCCTCAGCAAGTTTGCTGATGACACGAAACTGGGAGGAGTAGCCGATACCCCAGAGGGCTGCGCTGCCATCCAGAGGGACCTGGACAGACTGGACAACTGGGCGGTGAAAAACCTCATGCAATTCAACAAGGCCAAGTGCAAGGTCCTGCACCTGGGGAGGAATAACCCCAGACACCAGTACAGGCTGGGGACCAACCTTGTGGAGAGCAGCTCTGCAGAGAAAGACCTGGGTGTCATGGTGGATGATAAGTTGACCATGAGGCAGCAGTGTGCCCTCGTGGCCAAGAAGGCCAATGGAATCCTGGGCTGCATTAAGAAGAGCATCTCTAGCAGGTCGAGGGAGGTGATCCTGCCCCTCTACTCAGCCCTGGTGAGGCCGCATCTGGAGTATTGTGTCCAGTTCTGGGCTCCACAGTACAAGAGGGATGTGGAGCTGCTGGAGAGAGTCCAGCGCAGGGCTACAAGGATGATCAGGGGCCTGGAACATCTGCCCTATGAGGAGAGGCTGAGGGAGCTGGGCCTGTTCAGCCTGGAGAAGAGAAGGCTGAGAGGGGATCTAATCAGTGTATATAAATACCTCAAGGGAGGGAGTGCAGAGGACGGGGATGGTCTCTTTTCAGTGGTGGCCACTGATAGGACTAGAGGAAATGGCCGGAAACTGAAACATCAAAAATTCCATAGGAACTCAAGGAAAAATTTCTTAACAGTGAGGGTGACAGAGCACTGGAACAGGCTGCCCAGAGAGGTTGTAGAGTCTCCTTCTCTGGAGATCTTCAAAACCCGCTTGGATGCAGTCCTGCGCCACGTGCTCTAGGTGTCCCTGCGTATGCAGGGGGGTTGGACTAGATGATCTCTAGAGGTCCCTTCCAACCCTAAGCATTCTATGATTCTATGATTCTATGATTCTTTTGAAAGCAAGTCGACCCAGTTAGCCCTTGTTTCAATCTTCAATTTGGTAAGAGTTTCTTTCAGCGTTCGGTTCATTCGTTCCACTTTTCCCGAACTCTGGGGGTGATATATGCACCTTAATTTCCAAGTGATTCTCAGAGCCTTTGCCATTAACTGAGTAGTTGAGGCTACAAACGCAGGACCATTATCGGACCCCAGATGGGTCAGTAAGCCAAATCGCAGAATTATTTCTTGAACGAGCTTTTTTGCAGTTATAGCGGCGGTTTCTATTTTTGTTGGGTAAGCTTCCACCCAACCCAAGTATGTGTCCACAAATACCAGTAGATACTTATATCCCAACTTTCCAGGTTCTATCTCCGTAAAGTCTAGTTCCCAGTAAACCCCCGGTGTGTCCCCCACTTCTTTAGTCCCCTGATTTGGTGAGGATATTTTGGGGTTCACTTGAGCACATGTAGTACATCGGGCAGAGATCTTCTCCAACTTCTGACGTAGACCTGGCGTCCAGAGGTGAGGTCATACCAACTCAAGTGCCTTTTTAGGGGAGAGGTGCATACTGGAGTGGAAGTCTCGTAGCCAGGTTTCTGCCATCTGTTTGGATAAACACAGTATTCCTCCTGGCAGCTACCACCATCCTGCATCTCCCTCTTCCCCTTGATGGTCCTTTATATAACCTTTCTCAGCTTCAGTATATTCAGGGGGTATTTCAGGCCACTGGGTCTGAGGCATTAATGTTAATATTTGTAGTGGCCCCACTGGCTGTTGAGCCACCTGTTTTGCTTCTCTATCGGCTAGAGCGTTGCCCTGTATCTGGGGACTATTTCCCTTTTGGTGTGCTGGCCAATGGATAATGGCTACTGCTCAGGGGGCCCACACAGCTTCCAGTAGGGCTGAGATTTCTTCTTTATTTTCTATGCCTTTTCCTTCTGATGTTAATAGTCCCCTTTCTTTGTATATCTGCCCATGCACTTGGGCAGTGGCAAAGACGTACCGGCTATCAGTATAGATGTTTACCGCCTTTCCTCTTGCCCATCGTAGTGCTCGTGTCAGAGCAATGAGTTCAGCTCTTTGTGCCGAACTACCACATGGCAACGATTGGGCCCATATTACTCGGCCTTCTTGTGTTACCACTGCGGCCCCTGCATACCAGACTCCATTTTTTATATAACTGCTGCCATTCCTATATAAGGTTTCCTCTGGGGAAGCAAGTGGCACGTCGGTCAGATCTGGCCGAAGACTGTGGAGTTCATAGAGGATTTCTGTGCAGTCGTGTTCAACAGGTTCAAGTTGTTTGTCTGGTAATAAAGTTGCCGGGTTTATTGCGGTAGTTTTTGAGAATCTTATTCTGGAATTGAGTAATTGGGCTTGATATTTAGCCAGCCTGTTATTTGTCATCCATTGCAAAGTACCTTCCCTTAGGAGGGTTTCTACCGCATGGGGAGCTACAACAGTGAGCCCTTGCCCCAAGGTGAGCTTGTCTGTCTCTTTTACAAGTTCTGCTGTGGCCACCACTGCTCATAGGCAGGGGGGGGCCACCCAGCTGCTATGAGATCCAACTTCGTAGATAGGTAAGCCACCGGTCTCTTCCATAGGCCTAAGTCCTGGGTAACTACCCCTTTTGCAAATCCTGTCCTCTCGTGTACATACAGACAAAAGGTTTTGATATATCGGGCAGTATTAATGCCGGTGCTTATATAAGGGCTTGCTTGATTTGCTGGAATGCCTCCTCTTTTTGTGGACCCACCCCTGCTCTATTAAATATCCTAAATATTGCACCCTCTTTCTGCATATCTGTGCCTTTTCCGTGGATACACAGTATCCGAGTTCACTTAGCTGCCTCAATAAGTCCTCGTTCATCTTCTGGCATTCTTGCAAGGTCCGAGCGGCGAGGAGGAGATCATCTACATCAGGGGTCCTCAAACTACGGCCCACGGGCTGGATACGGCCCCCCAGGGTCCTCAATCCGTCCCGCCGGTATTTACAGAACCCCCCTGCCCCTCCCCCGCCGGGGGTTGAGGGGGGAACCAAGCAGCCGCAGATGACTTCCTGCCACTTAATCCGCGCGCCGGCCTCCGCAGCCCCCAAGCACCCGCCAGGACTGGGCTGAAACCAGCGCCTCGTCCTCGACCTGCCCCCTCAGGGGGCGCCTCTCGGCTACAAACCACGCCGCCGACGCCCCGTCCTCCTCCTCTTCCTCCTCCTGATGTTCGTGATTCTGCACAACTTCTAATTTTCATTCGTGGGACAAATGATTTTTCGAAGTCACAGAGGAGCTTGCTGCACTGAAAAGCATCAAAGGAACAACTACAGGAGAGGATATCTATGAGAAAGTTTGCCAAACTATGAATGATTTGGAGCTGGACTGGGGTAAACTATTCAGTGTGACAACTGATGGTGCTCCTAGCATGGTGGGGTCCATGAAAGGAGTGGTTGCACGCATTAACAAAGAGATGGACAAACGCAACCATTCACATCCGATAGCCATACGCTGCATCATCCACCAACAAGCACTGTGTTGTAAATCACTGAAGCTGGACTCTGTCATGAAAATTGTAGTTTCTTGTGTTAACTTCATTAGAGCTCATGCACTAAACCACAGACAGTTTCAGGAATTTCCGTCTGAGCTAAATGTTGCCTATGAAGATATTCTGTACCACACAGAAGTCCGTTGGCTGAGTCGAGGGAGAGTTTTGAAACGATTTTATGACTTACTTCCACAGTTTTATGATTTTATGCTTTCTAAAAAAGAAGTACCAGAGCTCAAAGATGCAGAATGGAAATGGCACCTTGCATTTCTGACAGATGTAACAGAGCTACTCAACAATTTCAATGTCCAACTTCAAGGAAAGGGGAAGCTCATCTGTGATATGTATTCACGTGTGAAAGCATTTCAAGTCAAATTAGACCTGCTCATTAACCAAGTAAAGGAGGAAAACTTCTGCCATCTCCCCACAACTCAAAACCTGTCTGCAGACAAACCAGCAGTTGCATTCCCAAACAAAACATGTATGGATGTACTAGAAATGTTGCAAAAGGAGTTTCAAATTAGATTTAAAGAGCTTCGTCTCCATGAACAGGACATACAGCTTTTCCGGAACCCATTTTCTGTTGACATTGAAACTGTTGATCCGATTTACCAAATGGAACTGGCCGAACTACAGACTCATGACTCGCTGAAAGATGCATTCAAATCAAGCAGCCTTACTAATTTCTATGCATCTCTCCCCTCAGAGACATATCATAATCTCAGGAACCATGCACTCAAAATTGCAACCATCTTTGACAGCACCTATGTCTGTGAGCAGACTTTTTCCCGAATGAAACATCTGAAATCTCCAATCGGATCCAGACTAACTGATGAACGCTGGCATCACTTGCTACGACTAGCAGTGACAAATATGGAACCTAACATTGACCATCTCATTAGCCAAAAGCAGGCCCATAGTTCACATTGAAATATTATTTGTTTTTGTTGATTACAATTGTTCTTCATTTTAAATATTGCATTCTTTTTCCTGTTTTTTTGTGCACTACTACAAATAAAATACGTGCAGTGTGCATAGGAATTCGTTCATTTTTTTCCAAACTATAGTCCGGCCCCCGACAGTGTCTGAGGGACAGTGAACCGGCCCCCTGTTTAAAAAGTTTGAGGACCCCTGATCTGCATACTGTAAGAGGGTTGCCTCAGCGTGGCTATGTCAGTTTTCGACTAAGTCTTTATTCAAGATTTCGTCAAATATCCTTGGGGAATTTTTAAACCCTTGTGGCAATCTTGTCCACGTTAGTTGCCCCAAATACCCCTCGGATGGGTCATTCCATTCAAAGGCAAACAAGGGTTGACTCACGGAGGACAAAGGGATCAAAAAAAAAAGCATCTTTCAGATCCAACACAGTATAGAAAATGCGGGAGGCCAGACATGACTCCTGAAGGCTTCAATATGAGTCAAACAGAAATCGCTTTATTGTTCCCCTAGTACATTATTTATACCGAGCTTTTCTCATCGTGGGTTCTGCTTATTGGTGAGGACTACAAAGGACAGTAGCTAGTAACAGAGTTATGATTGGACGATTCTTAGCTTGGCCAGTTTCTGCTCCGTGGCCAAAACCTCCTTAAACTTGTTAATAACTTTCTGCTATCTGCGTGTGAACTCCGTCTCTTAGATACACTCTAATCTTTTCAAGGTTAGCGTTCTCTGCTAAGGGAGACAGGGATTTCACAGACCAGCTGCAATCCCTGACAATTCCCCCTTTTTGTATTTGTGCTACAAAAATGGCACTAACGGTTTGCTGCAGGGCCCTTTGCAGCAGACCGATCAAGCAAGGTACCATTAATAACACAATTACAATAATTACCAAAATCAGCAAACCTGTTTTCACTAGAGATAGTAACCACCCAGACAAACCCCAGTTGTCAAACAACTTATTTAACCACTCCCATCCATCATCCACTTGCAACTTGCGTACTCCGTCAGTTAGAGCAACTGTAGTCTCTACCGCCCCCCCAGTTTGGATCTCTGGTCTCATTGATCCATTGGCAGCATATTAGGCAGCAGTTGAGGCCCTTGTATTTGGCTCGCGCAGATACTCGCCACCAATCGGTTTCTCCACTGGAACTCCCACCAGACACGTAGAAAAGGGATTTCGAGGATCACTGGTAGCCAGGCATGTAGTGCTTTGATTGATGACGTTGGCTAGGGTTATCCAGACGTTGCTGCCAGTTCTTTGGGGAAGGGCTGGAGGCCAATCTCCTCCTCCATAACTTCCGAGGATGAGGAGGGCAGCGACTGCAATGCAGGTCGCACGCACCATGCTGGAACCCATAGTGGTCCACTCTCTGTGGAGACACAAGCATATCCCCTTCCCCAAGTTATGAGCTCGTGTGGCCCAGACCATTGGCCAGTAACCAGATCACGAACTTGCACCGGTACCCGCTGTGGAACCTTTTCTGTTGTAATCAAAGATGAAAAATGCGAAAAAATGGGTGAAAGAATAGAATTATTAGGGAAGGAAAGAAAGCTAAGCACATATACAGCTTTATCTAATCTTGCCTGTGGGGACTCCCCCTGCATTCCCCTTATTTGTTTTTGCTCGAGGCGCTTCAGAGTGCCATGCAAGCATTCAATGATGGCTTGGCCTGTAGGGGAATGGGGAATCCCAGTTATTTGGTGAACACTCCATTGATTGAGAAAACTCTGCACTTTTTGGAAACATAGGCAGGACCACTGTCACTTTTTACTGTTTGAGGAATGCCGAGAGTTGCAAAGACACGCTGAAAATGGTGAATTACGTGTAAAGATGTCTCCCCTGCTTGGGCTGTAGCACAAGCAGTGTGGGAAAACGTATCAACAGAAACATGGACAAACCAAAGCCACCCAAATTCAGAGATATGGGTGACATCCATTTGCCACAGTTTTAATGCTTGTAGGCCTCTCAGGTTAACTCCATAGAAAACAGGTGTCTGCTGTCCTTGACAATCAGGGCAGGCAGCAACTATAGATCATGCCGCAGATTGTGTCAAGCCAAATTGCCAACTCAGCGCCAAGCTGCCCTGGTGGAAAAAAACGATGAGATAATAAAGCCTGCTGGTGTTTGTTAGGGAGCGGACCCAAGGCCACAGCAGACACAAGGGCATCAGCCCTTGCATTACTCTCAGCAAAGAAGCCAGGTAATGCAGTATGACTGCGAATATGTAGTATAAAATAGGGTTCAGTTCTCTGTTGTATTGCAGACCATAGGTCCAAGAGTACCGAAAACAATGGACATTGATCAATAAAAGACAGAACCGTCTTATCTAGCCGTGCAACTAGATTGGCAACATAAGCAGAGTCCGTAACAATATTCACAGGTTGGAGAAACATTTGAAAAGCTACGGCCATAGCTCGCAGCTCCACTATTTGAGGTGATCCTTCTTGTAAAATTACCTTGTCATGCCATTCTTGGTTGTCATACCATACCACAGCAGCTTTACCGTTTTTTTCCAGATCCATCTGTAAAGACAGTGAGTCCATCAACCGGCCCCATTTGGCTCAAGTGCTTTTGACCCACCGCAATTTCCCGAAAAAGCTTAATAAGCGGATGTGAGGGCAAATGATAAGAGATCTGCCCATGAAAATCAGCCATAGCTGCTTGAACTTCATACTTGTTGGCTAAGCACCATTCAAAATACCACGTTTGTATTGGGACAACAATGTGACACGGATCCCTTCCTGTCAGTTCCACACATCTTTTACGAGCCTTCATAATAAGGTCTTCTAGAAGTTCAAACAATCCTGGTGCAGTCTTTCGAGGTCGAAAAGGTAAAAACAGCCATTCCAGAATATGTAAAGGAGCTGCCCATTCAGGATTCCATTGCACCAAGGCACCGAAAGGAGTTGTCCGATCAATGAGGACAAGCAACTGAACTATCCGTAATAGGTCAATGCGGGATACAAATTTAGTTTGTAATAACGACTCCACCCGTTGGATTGTTTGAACCGCTGCAGGACTCAAAGTCCTAGGTTCGGAGGGATTAACAGAATGCTGGAGCAGTTCCAATAAGGGCTGCAGCTGGGAATTTGTGAGACCGAGATAGGGTTTAATCCAATTCAGCGACCCCATCGATTTTTGGACATCAGTAAGCGTTTGAATATTAGCACTAAGTTTGATGGGTTGTGGCGTCACTCGCCGGGCAGTGACTGTAAGCCCTAAATATTTCCAGGGCTCAGTTCTTTGCACCTTCTGTGGTGCTATAACCAAGCCAAAATGCTGTAAGGATTGTCTAGCTACTTCTTCTAGATCGTTCAGCTGCTCCCTTTTCTGGGCTGCAAGCAAAATGTCATCCATGTAATGGTAACAGTAACAGTCTGGAAATCGCTCCCAAACAGGAGATAATGCTTGAGCAACAAACCATTGGCAAATTGTTGGCGAATTTTTCATACCTTGAGGTAACACCTTCCATTGATATCTTTTGGCTGGCTCAGAATGATTTATAGGTAATGCAGTAAAAGCAAATTTTTCCCTATCCTCGGGTGCTAATGGAATGGTAAAGAAACAGTCCTTCAGGTCTATTACCACAATATCCCAGTCCATAGGGATCATTGAGGGTGCAGGAAGGCCGGGCTGTAAAGCTCCCATGGTGGCCATGGCAGCATTTACCTGTCGTAGGTCATGTAAAAGTCACCATTTGCCAGATTTCTTCTTAATCACAAATACAGGGGTATTCCAAGGACTGTGAGAGGGTTCAATGTGCCCAGTCACAAGCTGTTCTGACACCAATTCTTGCAGGACTTGCAACTTTTCCTCTGATCCACCCACACAGGCCTATCAGTTAACCAGGCTAAAGCAAGTGTTGGTCGACACACACCCTGCAATGCAGTGGCCCCCGTCAAAAATCCGTCGTAATCCTAACCCCTCATAGTGCTAAACAATCCCTTCCCCACAAGTTCAGGGGTGAATAGCCTTGTAAGAAAACATGTTTCGGCATTAAGAGGCTAAGGAGGGTATAAGGATTTGGGACAGTCGGGTGTGTTGTTTCAACCCCTTCATTGACCTCTCTTAGGTCTTGGACTGGCCGGTACTCATTTGTCCCTGGTTTCCTTACAGGTAGCAATGGGGTATTCCAAGCCGATTGACAGGGGATCAGAATACCCGCGTCTTTTAGTCTTTTGATATGCTTTTTTATTCCTTCCATTGCTTCAGATCTAATAGGATACTGATTTACTTGCACGGGTCTAGCAGTCGCCTCCAAGGTCGCCGCTACAGGGGCCACATGGGCAGCTAGAACCGGAGGGTTACTTTCTGCCCATACCGAGGGTAGTTTTTTCTGTAGACCCTCTAATAGTGGGTCTAGGGTGTACTTATCTTTTGTCATTTCTACAAATAGATATTCGTCTCTCAGGGGGCAAGTTAAAGTCAACACTTTTGGTATATCATCCCCCCATTTTAGTATGGGCTGGGTCCCTTGAAACGAAATGATGGCTTTTAGCTTATGGAGAAGGTCCCTTCACATCAAGGGGTAAGGGCAACCAGGGATGACCAGAAACGCGTGAGTTATGGTTTGCTTTCCTAACTCCATCATTCGGGATGTGGTCCACTTATAGGTCTCCATCCATCCGGTGGCACCCTGTACCCTAGTTGTTTCTTGGAACAGGGGGCCTAATGGTTCTTTAAGTACTGAGTGTGACGCTCCCCTGTCAATAAGGAACGACACAGGTTGCCCCTGAACTGTCAAAGTTACCCTGGGCTCTCGGGGGCTGTCAGAGCCCTGGCCCCATCAGGTGTCCTCGTCTTTCATAGATAGAATTTCTCATGAGTTTGGTGGTGCATTTTGGTAAGGACACTCATTTTTCCAATGTCCTTTCTTCTTACAAATCGCGCACTGATCTCGGTCAAGAACGGATCGTCTGGGGGGTGGTTCCCCATATTATCCCTCCTTTCCCTTCCTTGGGGAAACTTCCTATCTAGAGGACGATGGGGTGGAGTGGCTTGTAGAGCTGCCACTGTCGCTATTGTTGCCTTGGTGATTTTTTTTGCCAAGGCATCCTCAGGTGTATCCCGCCTATCAAATACTTTCTGAGCAATTTCTACTAGCTCGGTTCTAGTTTTCCCTGCGAACCCATCTTGTTTTTGAATCTTTTTCCTTATGTCTGGGGTTGATTGAGACACAAAGGCCAGATTTATAGCTTTTTGGTTTGCAGGGTCCTCTGGATTAATAGGAGTATAAATCCGATATGCCGGCGTTCCAAGAATGCAGTTGGGGATTTAGAGGATCCCTGTTTAACTTCTGCTACTTTTGACAAATTTGTAGGTTTTCTGGCTGCCTTTTGAAGCACTTGTATCAGAAACTGCCGATACAACTCAGTGGACCTTCACCCGTCCACTGTATGGTAATCCCACTCCGGCCGTTGGAGGGGCACACGTTCATCTTGAATGTTTCTACGACCATGTTCAGTCAGGTCTTCTATACCTGGTATCGATTCTCTAGCTCCTCTTAATATCCTCTCCCTCTCTTCCAATGTAAATAGGGCATGGAGGAGCTGCTGACAATCATCCCATGTGGGTTGATAACTATACATTACAAATTTAAGAAGGGATATCATGCTCCCAGGATCTTGTGAGAAGGGAGGGTTTTGTTGCTTCCAGTTGTACAGGTGCGTGGTGGAGAAGGGCACATGCATATATGCGCTCCCTCTTCCTCCAGGGACCTGCCTTAGTGGTAAAACTGGTACCGGGGAGCTGGTAGAGTCAGGAGAGATGGCTGCACCAGTTCCCACAGAGCCATAAGTTTGACCCCTTCTGGTGTGGGGCGGGGATAAAGGGTCATCCTGGACAGAACCACTGTGTTGATCCGGCACCACAGTGGGGCTTCGTGCTTCTTGGGGACTATAGGGTGGTAAAAATGGATCCTCAGGTGGCTCCTGGAGGACAGGTAATTTAGGCGCAGATGGAATGGGGGGGCTTATTTCTTCCCATTCTTATTGTTAGTATTTTGCACCCGTTTCCACATTTTACCATACACATTTGTAGCCAAATGGGGGGTTCTTTTAGGCTATCATTCCATGGAACGATATAAGGGATCTGATCACGGTGGCCAGGATCCCCCATAACGATAAAAAGTACTATTCAGACTACATCGGGGTCGAAAGACCCCTCAGGAGGCCAACCCTCTCCAAAAGTTGGCCATTCACTTTTACAAAAGATTTTCAATTTATCTGCCTTAATATTAAACCCATAATTTAGGAGGGTCCATCTCCTAAAATTTTGAAAATTTGACAAAAAACAATCAAGGGGTCCTTCGGGAACAGAACTTGATTGTCCCATTCCGTCTGGATCAAAGCGATTTAGAACACAACACAAATGACACAAATAACAATTAGCACGACAACTGACACAAATAGCAATGACCACGATACTACTTGCGGAACGTTCCAACCTATTCCAATCTTTTACCCAGGGCAACGCAGTGGAGTTATTGTCTCGTCAGACCTCCCACAGTCCACCACACCAGAAATCAGGGTGCCCCTTAACCTCCTGAATCGTATGATCTCTTACCTCAGGGTTTTTCGAGATCCGTGGACCTGGAACGTCATCAGGTAGCGCTCCCCCTGGACCTCAGACTTCTCTTAAGCTTGCGAGGTGCCGCCCGGTCGCCAAGGGAAGGCGAAGTCCGGGAACCTGGAACATCATCAGGTAGCGCTCCCCCTGGAAGTGTTCCCCCGGCTAAGTCGGGTGGCCCTTTCCAGCCAGGGAGGGCCTGGCGATTACTGAGATCCCGGACGAGCCCCAAAATGTTAGTCCGTAATCTCAATAATCACCTGCACACTCAACCTGGTGGGTTGAAAAGCAAGCTTTTATTAGCTGGCCGGCAGCGGACCTCTTACAGTTTGCCTGAGATCCGCGCCGTCTTGGGAGAAGTTCGTGTTTTTATAGACAGCTGCAACTCCCTCATACATTATTTGCAGTTACCAGTTCTTCAACGGCTAATATCTTATCTCGTGGTTGCAGCAAGAGCAGGGTGACTCAGCATAAGTAGCAAGCTATTTTAACAGAAGCAAATGGCGAGATTAGGTACCTAGTCACCTCAACCTTATTAACTCCTTACATGGCCTCTCTTTGCACAGGGTCCTACCCAAAATGCTTAGTTTTACCAGTGAACTTTATTTTTACTGTTTTTACTGATTATTTTTATTATTTAGAATCTCTCCTTTTTAAAAGGACCCAAAGCAGGACTGTGTTGTCAGCGATCTGCACTCAAAGCATCATTTCATGTTGTTCTTACTGCCTGAATTTTGAAAGGCTGTTCAGGTGAAATTAATTCAGGTAAGGATTCTCTGCTTGTAAAGAGAAGGATTTTCCCTTTTTAAAGGGAAATTCTTCCCATTTGTTTGGATTATAGTACTGAACATTTTGGGGGATTCATTTTAATAACGAATAGACTCTATTGTGTCAGGATCATCACCCTGACTCTTGTCCCTGGTCTCTCTCACTAAATCCATTGATCTCTGGATTAGATGATTTTTCTGAAGATAGGAAATAGGCCGTATAATCTTACTGCAAGCTCTTGCTTAAATCAAAAGCTATAGCAACTTTTAAAACACATTCTAGTCCTCACAAAATCTATTTGAAAAAAAAAAATAAAATGCAAAGCTTTTATCTTAATTATGGAGTTATATTTCACAATGAATAGTTCATAGTTCCTATTACAGTAATATCTTCTACTATTTTTATAGTTATGGAAAGTACAAAATGGATCTGATTTAAAACAAAACAGCAATATAAAATTAGAGAAATTAAATCCAGAAAACTGAATCATCACCACATATCCTATAATCTTATACTATCTATAAATCTAAATTTCTCCATCTAAGCAGAGCTTTACATTTTTCTTCAGAACCTCCCATCTGTTTTTATTTTAACTTTCACTATGTTTTAAATATTTTTAATATTTGCTAAATGAAAAAAATGTATTTTTGGTTTATGTGTAATTAAGTATCTATGTTTCCTGTAGTTTGCACATTGATTTTCATTGATACAGGATCAATTTAAAGGTTTATAATCTTCTATTCTATTTGAAATGTAATGAACTATAGCTGTTAATATTTAGCATAAAGGATTTTTAAATAGAAAGGAATACCTTCTCCAATGGATTCATTTGCTTGAAAAGGAGTATGTGAATCAGATCAACAAAATATATCATCAGGTTTATTTTCATGAAATAAATTATGACCTCACATTCCTATTCAGATCCTGTCTCTTTGCTAGTTATGTTACTGTTAGACTCTGTACCAGGACAAGATAAATTTACCTGCTTTTCAAAAATCGCCTTATTAAGGACCGTGCTGGCGGGTTTACAGAAAGCTCAGGGGGACTTGGACGTTAGTGTTATGTGGGGGAAGGTCTGCTCCGAGGCTGCTGGCAGGGAAGTTCTCAATTGCCTGCATAACTCTGCAGCCTACAACTACCCTACATCCAGGCTGCACCTAGCCCTGGTGATGGGCTTTGATCATTATCCAATCAGATGGGTGTACCCTGCAATTTGATGAGCCTAACTAATGAAGATAAAATAAATTATGTTTTCTCTTCCACACTGTTAACTGTTATTAATGTTTACATTGACCAGTTGTTTTAGAATCCTAGAATCATAGAATCATAGAATGCTTAAGGTTGGAAGGGACCACTAGAGATCATCTAGTCCAACCCCCCTGCACATGCAGGGTCACCTAGAGCACGTGGCACAGGACTGCATCCAAGCGGGTTTGGAAGATCTCCAGAGAAGGAGACTCCACAACCTTTCTGGGCAGCCTGTTCCAGTGCTCCGTCACCTGCTGCCTTTCGGCTTCAATTGCCTCGTCGTTACCACGAGCGAGCACGGGCGCCACCACCCGGGAACCCGGGCCAAATGAGCACAGACACCAATATGGTGGATGCAGCAAATGGCGTTTATTGCAGGTACATCCGAACTTATATGGGGTGCCTGTGTGCGGAAGCGCGCCCCGTAGCCAATAGCGTTAATATCGCCTTATACGGGCACGTGCCCATCTCCCCTGCACGTGCCCATCTCCCCTATTCTTTCCGCATAGCACGAGATCTTCCGACCGCCGTACCCTACATCTCCCCCTCCCCTAGACATCCTATGTCAACGTAAACGTCCCATGTTAACCCAAACATCCCATGTTAACCTAAACATCACTACTTTGAACGAACTGCCACAAAACCTGCAACAATAGGATAACACACAAGTGCGGTGGCCTTTTCTCATCGCGTCTACGAGGGTTTCGCTCCTCCGGCTTCCTCGTCTCCTCCAGACGGGCATACGGGTTGCGAGGACGTCCCACAATTCGGTCCTGTAAGAGAAGACTTGCAGCCGCTATTAGTCTTAAGGTCCGGCCTCACCCATCTTGCCGGCACCCATTTGATTATTCCCTGCCGTTGCACAGCTGCATAACCCCTTCCCTGGGTTACCAGGTCCCAGCCGGGTTCCCAAACCCCCTGTTCCGGGAATCTGACCAGAACTGGAGGTCCGTCCTCCACAGCCGCGACCGCCCAATGTTTATCTATTGACGTCTTGTTCTCATCACCCCGGACAAAGTGGTTTAGCGAGTATAACGCTCGCATTAAAATTTCTGGTTGCTTCACCACGGGGATTCCTTGGGGATGTCCTTCCCCCTCCCCAAGAACCCTAATCTTCTCTTTGAGTGTTTGGTTCGCTCTCTCAACTATAGCCTGCCCCTGACTGTTGTATGGGATTCCATGTACCAGACGGATCCCCCACTTCTCGGCCCAGTCCTGTGTGGACTGAGCCGTGAAGCAAGAGCCGTTGTCTGTCTTGATGGTGTGTGGAACACCTAGCCAGGCAATGACAGTGGTCCAGTGTTGCTGTGCGGCACGTGCAGTCACCTTGCGATGCTGCGTAGTCATGATTATCCCACTGTGCGTATCCACCGTGACGGCCAGCCATAGTTGCGGCTTCAAGAGAGGGCAGAGGGTAAAGTCAGACTGCCATATTTGATTCGCCTGCAGCCCTCGTGGGTTGACTCCTGCTCCCCAAAGGCTTGACCGCTGGCAGGACGGGCAAGCTGCCACCACGTCTCTAGCCGCCGCTAGTGGGATCCCGCAATGCTTTGCTAACGCTTTGGCTCCTATATGTAGGTACTCGTGCACCTCTCGGGCACGTGCAGCAGTCCAAACCCCTTTTGCAGCCTCATCAGCTTTCTGATTGCCTTCTTGGTAGTATCCCGCTAGGGAGTCATGGCTTCTTACATGCACAATGGAGGCTGTGGCCGTTCTATACTGTAACGCTTCCTCCAGCATGATTGCTATTGGGGTTCCTGCCCATCAGGGGGTGGCCATGTTAAGCAGTAGCTTATAAACAAACATTGAGTCAGTAACTATGTTCACATGCTGTCCCGGCCAGATTCTCAAAGCATGAGCGACCGCGGTAGCTTCCAGATATTGTACAGTACTGCCCGGTACGGTAATCCTGACCCTTTCCCAGGTAATATCACGCCATACTACAACAGCTGAGTCAGTCGTGGAGGAGGCATCGGTGAAGACCGTAAGGCCCTCCCTCGGCTCGCTCAACACTCGTGGGGTGCACCGTAGTGCAAGAAGTGGCAGGTGCCGGTATAGTTCCAAGGCGGGGCCGTATTTCACCTCCCCAGGGTACCCTTCTATGGCCACGAGCAGACTGCTCTGCTCTTGCATCGCTTCATCCCATAATTCCTTTTTAATTGGCACCCACACCGCAGTCGGTTCAACGCCAAAATGTCTGATGCATGCGGCCCTGCCTTTAATGATTAGCTTAGCCATCGCCGTTAAATAGGACATGTAGGCTGTTGTCAGTTGTTTGGACAAGATCCACCATAGGGCATGTGGTCTCTCGGGGTTCCCTTGTCCTAACAGCCCCACGGCTCCCCTTCTTGTTACATTTAGGTATAGCTCAACAGGGCGCGCCGGGTCCCACCTGCAAAGGTGGCTTTCAGAGGCTAGGTTTTCGATCTTTTTTAGGGCCTCGATAGCTGCGGGCGTCAGTTCCCGCTTCTCCCATGGGTGCTGGCCCTTCAGCAGTTCGAACAACGGTGTCATGAGGTCGGTAGGTATGCCAACCAAGGCACGCAACCATTGAATCGCCCCTACCAACTTCTGAACATCATGTAAGGTTCTCACCTCCAGGTCAAGTTTGATCGGCTGTGGACGGACGGTTTCAGGAAGGATTTGTGTCCCTAAGTAAGAGGGGCCAGTGGGATCGAGAAGAAACAGTCTTTGATGTCCATTACCATGACCAGCCATCCTCGAGGGATCGCCGCGGGTAGTGGAAGCCCCGGCTGAAGAGCCCCCATGTCCTTCATTCTCTTATTTACCTCTCTTAAGTCGTGTAGCAATCTAAACTTACTTTTATCCTTCTTTAGAATGACAAAGATAGGCGTATTCCATGGGCTCAGGCTCGGCTCTAAATGTCCTTGATCCAATTCGCGTTGTATAATGGCCCGTGCGGCCACCAGCTTCTCTTGAGTTAAGGGCCACTGCTCTACCCACACCGGCTCCTCTGTTTTCCATTTCAAGGGAATGGCCTTGTTAGGGCTCAGCAGGTAAGCAGTGGCCCCTACGCTAAATTTGTCAGGCGAATGCCGAGTTGAGCCAATACGTCACGCCCGATTAGGGATTCCTGTATTGTCACTATGAATGGGCGGACAATCGCTTGCATGGGGGGCCTTCCCGGGTCCTCTAATTCACACGCCAGAGGCACAGCACTGCATCGCGTGTCCGTTGTTCCCCCCACCCCATCTAGCAAGCCCGCTGGGGATGCCGGCCAGGTGGCCGGCAAGTTGCTTTCTGGTATGCACGTTACATCTGCCCCTGTATCAATTAACATTGTGAGCTCTAATATCCTTGGGGTCACCAGCGGGGGGCCGTGAAGGCGCACCTTAACACGGGGTCTCTGCTGGCAACCTAGGACCAGGGCCACCTGGCTTCGTTCTCCTCTTGTTGTCCTTGTCCTCCCTCCCCAGGGTGCCCCGTCGGATACGCCCTGGGGCTCTGCTTCCACCCTCCTTGGGGGGGGGTGCGCACTCGCGGAGAAGGGTGGCCCCCCCTCGCCGCTCCCCGCCCGGAGTTTCCCTGCGACCTCCGGCAGTCTCGGGCCCGATGCCCTTGATCCCCACAGGCCCAACACGGTCCGGGAGGAGAGCCTGCCGGCGAGCGTTCCATTGGACACTGCGCCCTGATATGGCCTGTCCGACCACATCTGAAGCACACTGCATCCTTCGCTACCCCTATGCGGGCAGCCATTGCCGCTTGTACTACTTGTTTCACTACCGCTTTAGGGAGTGCCTGTTGCTGTTCGAGCACGTGCCTGATTACTTGTCCCAGGGACGCGCCCTTGGGTAGGACACGCATGGCCTCTCTGGTTTGCTCATTGCCCTGTTGTTTGATGCATTCCAGCATAATTGCAGGCTTTGCATCATGTGGCATGGGTGCAGACTCGAGTGCCGCAGTCAGTCGGTCACAAAACTTTTCGAACGGTTCGGTAAGGCCTTGCTTGATGTTTGTCCAAGGCTCAGGTGCCTGCTGCAGCTTCCCTACATCATCATAAGCCCTCCTAGAACTTTCTGCAGAGGCGTGTATTTCTCTTGGCCGCAGGTGCATCGCCTGCAATTGGGGGGTCGCCTGATTGGGGTCGGCCCCCCTTAGCCTTTCTAGTGTCGAATTCCGCAACGGATGCTGAGGGTCATTAAGTGCCTCAGCCATCATCTGTTGCAGCCTTGTGGTCCACGTGTCTTTCCACAACACTGCCATTGTCGGAGGGAGGATCATACGCGACAAGGCGCGTAGGTCCCATGGCGTTAGCGCACTCGTGTGAACCGTATCCAGCAGTGCCTGTGTAATGGCATGTTTTATCCCATGCTCTTCTATGCTCTTTGCCAGCTGCTGGATGACCTTGGTCTCTAGGGGTACCCATTCCATGCCACCCCCTGGGGCCACCCGCACCGGCAGGACCTGTGGCATTTGGAATTTAAGCCCGCCCAGCGCGCATTCGGTAGCCACAAGCTTCCAATTCGTGAGCGGCAGCTCACCTGGTGTAGTCGAACTCTTACGTTGCAACTCTTGCAAACCTTTCCGCTGTATGCCTACCTCCCTCTCGATCCTAGAGAGGAGTTGGAAGAGTTCTGCCATCGTGCCTCCAAGTCCTTCCTTATTCTGAGCTATCTTTTCCTCCCTTCCTCTTTTCTCCACCCTGGAGACAGCCCCCTCCTCCGACCTCCACCCCAAACGCTGAAACTTGGCCGTCAGCTCCCCCACGGAGTCCCCCCCCCCGGAGGAGGAGTCGTCTGACCCCTCCCCCGCCTCCTCTTTCAGCATCGACAAAGGCGCTGGCCATCTCCCGGCGGCGCCATGAACCCGCTGGGGGGCCCTCCGAGGCGGTTCATCCTCTTCTGGAGGGTATTGAGGTCGCAGGAGCATCCCTGGAACCCAATCTCTGGGGTCGTCCACTACTATCGGCATCGGTGGGGCTGTCGGGACTAGACGTTCCCCTTGATTTACGTGGCCGCCACCTCCCGGATCGTCCTCAGCAGGGGACTGGTCTAACCGCCGCCCCGCGGCCTGCAGTTCCTCCCAAGGGTACCCAGGGGGCCTCCCCTCCCCATCCCTGGCTGCCGGATAGACTTGTGGCGCTTCTTCCGCCCCCCTCATTCTCGGCTCTCCGGCCCCGGAATCCCTTCCACCGGCCTCTTCCCCTTCCTTGACCACGTGTCTCGGAGCCCCCGCAGTATCGGTCACGCCCACTGCCTCCCACGCTGTTTCCCAGGACTCACTCTCTTCCCGAGTTCTTTGTAAAAGTTGCCTGATAGTTCCCCAAGTCTTCAATTCTTTTGCCGATTTACTACTCATACTGTACTCCGCTAGTGCAGTAGTACAGCCTGCCCAATGCTGGGGAAACACAACATCCCCGGCATTGTGAATCGCCCCATCCTTTCAGGAGCCGCTCGATGTAGTTTCACAGAAACATCTCATTCCCGAGCACACGCTAACACGACCTTCACAGTCGCCTCCATGGAGTTCTCGCCGCTTCCCGGCCGCCCCGTCTTTCAGGAGCCGCCCGCCGAATCACGTCGGGGTCACCACTTGCTGCCTTTCGGCTTCAATTGCCTCGTCGTTACCACGAGCGAGCACGGGCGCCACCACCCGGGAACCCGGGCCAAATGAGCACAGACACCAATATGGTGGATGCAGCAAATGGCGTTTATTGCAGGTACATCCGAACTTATATAGGGTGCCTGTGTGCGGAAGCGCGCCCCGTAGCCAATAGCGTTAACATCGCCTTATACGGGCACGTGCCCATCTCCCCTGCACGTGCCCATCTCCCCTATTCTTTCCGCATAGCACGAGATCTTCCGACCGCCGTACCCTACAGTCACCCTCACTGTTAAAAAAATTTTCCTTAAGTTCCTGTGGAACTTTTGGTGCTTCAGTTTGTGACCATTACCTCTAGTTCTGTCAGTGGCCACCACTGAAAAGAGGTCAGCACCATCCTCCTCACTGCCTCCCTTGAGGTGCTTATAGACACTGATCAGGTCCCCTCTCAGCCTTCTCTTCTCCAGGCTGAACAGGCCCAGCTCCCTCAGTCTCTCCTCATAGGGCAGATGTTCCAGGCCCCTGATCATCCTCGTAGCCCTGCGCTGGACTCTCTCCAGCAGCTCCACATCCCTCTTGTACTGTGGGGCCCAGAACTGGACACAATACTCCAGATGCGGCCTCACCAGGGCTGAGTAGAGGGGCAGGATCCCCTCCCTCGACCTGCTGGAGACGCTCTTCTTAATGCACCCCAGGATCCCATTGGTCTTCTTGGCCACGAGGGCACACTGCTGCCTCATGGTCACCTTGTCGTCCACCATGACACCCAGGTCCTTCTCTGCAGAGCTGCTCTCCAGAAGGTCAGTCCCCAGCCTGTACTGGTGTCTGGGATTATTCCTCCCCAGGTGCAGGACCTTGCACTTGGCCTTGTTGAATTGCATGAGGTTTTTCACCGCCCAGTTGTCCAGTCTGTCCAGGTCCCTCTGGATGGCAGCGCAGCCCTCTGGGGTATCGGCTACTCCTCCCAGTTTGGTATCATCAGCAAACTTGCTGAGGGAGCACTCTGTGCCTTCATCCAGGTCATTGATGAATAAATTGAACAGGACTGGACCAAGGACTGACCCCTGGGGGACCCCGCTAACCACAGGCCTCCAACTAGACTCGGCACCACTGATCACCACCCTCTGAGCTCTGCCATCCAGCCAGTTCCTACTCCACCTCACCGTGCACTCATCTATCCCACACTTCCGGAGCTTGCCCAGGAGGATGTTGTGAGGGACGGTGTCAAAAGCCTTGGTGAAGTCGAGATAGACGGCATCCACCGCTCTCCCCTCATCTATCCAGCCGGTCATTCCATCATAGAAGGCTATCAGATTAGTCAAGCAAGATTTCCCCTTGGTGAATCCATGCTGACTACTCTTGAGCACCTTCTTGTCCTCCATGTGCTTGGAAACAACGGCCAGTATGAGCCATTCCATCACTTTTCCGGGGACGGAGGTGAGGCTGACTGGCCTGTAGCTGCCTGGGTCCTCCTTCCTGCCTTTTTTGAAGACTGGCGTGACATTGGCCTTCTTCCAGTCTTCCGGCACCTCCCCCGTTCTCCAGGGTCTTTCAAAGATGATGGAGAGCGGCTTAGCTATGACATCCGCCAGCTCCCGCAGCACTCTGGGGTGCATCCCATCAGGGCCCATGGATTTGTGGGTATCGAGGTTCCTTAGGTGCTCTCTGACCCAATCTTCCTCTACCCAGGGCGAGTCTTCCTCTCCCCCGACTTTTTCTCTTGTCCCTATGGCCCTTGGTAAACACCAAAGCAAAGCAGGCATTCAGCAACTCTGCTTTTTCTGTGTTATTCGTAACCAGGCTGCCCATCCCGTTCGCCAGCGGACCCACGTTTTCCCTGATCTTCCTTTTGCTGTTAATACATTTGAAGAAGTTTTTCTTGTTGTTTTTAATGTCCCTTGCCAGATTGCGTTCCAACTGCGCCTTAGCTTTCCTTGTCGCATCTCTGCATTCCCTGACAACGTTCCTGTATTTCTCCCAGGGGGCCTGTCCTTTTTTCCACATTCTGTATGCCGCCTTCTTCTGCTTGAGCATTGCCACAAGCTCCTTGCTCACCCACGCAGGTCTCCTGCCCCCTCTGCCTGACTTCTTACACACAGGGATGCACTGTTGCTGGGCGTGGAGGAAGTGCCGCTTGAAAACTAACCAGCTCTCTTGGGCCCCCCTGCCTTCTAGGGCTCTAGCCCATGGGATTCTTCCGAGGAGGTCTCTGAAGAGGCTAAAGTTGGCCCTCCTGAAGTCCATCGTTGCAAGTCTACTTGCAGCCCTGCTACCTCCTCGTTGGATCCTGAACTCCACCAACTCATGGTCACTGCAGTTTACTGAGTTTGTTCTTATAAATGATGCTGTGAAAGATAGTTCTGTAGGTGATTGCCTCATGATCCTTGATGTTTTTCGAAATATTCCTGTTTGTTGAGATAAAGCAAGGTCAATTTAATTAAAAATACAGAGTCTATAATTCAATGTTATCGGCACATTTTGTCTCTAAATATTGAAATATAAAGATGAAATTCACTATGCTTGAACGCGTAACACTAGAATTTCATAAAACAAGTACCACTTTAATAAACTAATGCAAAGTGATTTCTAAATGTTATTTTTAAGACAATAACCTTAAAAAACGGCACTGCTTTAGGAATCTGTTTCAAAAACTGGAAATAAATTATTGCAGAGCTTATTTTCTATAATCTTACCACCAGAAAACAATGAACTCACAAAGCAGAAGCTTCTGTACCTAAAAGCACTTTTGCAGTGGCTGGAGACTTTTTTTTATTATTTTTTCTTTCCCCATTTCATTTGCTAGAAGATATTCCCAGACTGAAAACATGGGTCCATGGTTTCAATAAGGGCAGGATTTCATCTAGGGTGTCAAAGTGTGATTGCATTTTTGCATTTTAAGTATGGTAAAAATTGTGTTTAAAAGTATAGCAGACACTTATATTAAATTCTTTACCTGATTAAGCAGAATAGCTCTTTACAGGAAAAAAAGCAGAAGATGGGAAAATTACATTTAAGACAAAATTTTTGTTTAAATTATGTTCTTTTACTTGCTTTCATGCACCAGTAAATAGCATCTCGGGATCATAAATCTGTAGTTAAGAATGTTAATATAATGGAAGAGGTTTCCTTAATTTTCTATTTACTCCGTTGCCGCGTGTTCTGTGTGATTGCAACCGTAGCCTTCTTACAATCTGCCCCTCACAAAGACTGCAGCTATACTGTAGATTGAAGGGAAGTACTTAAGTATATCCTCATTTCCCAGGGGGATTCTTAAATTTTAACATTTAACTGAATGCTAAGGTACGGGGGATTGACCCCTCAAGATTGAACAAGTCTAATTGGAAGGAGCATAAAAGATGATAATATCAATGGATTTCAATGTTGTGTAATTATATGTTGAAGCAGAAGCCTGCAACTCTATTACCGCACATTGACAGGCAGTATCTTAGAAGCCAAAGTCAGGAAGCTAATTTCCAGGGGAAAAATATAGCAGCAGATTAATACAAAATATGTATTTTAATTACAAATCATCATAGTCTAATCATTTGTTTTTGTTTTCTGTTAGATATTTTCTTGTCATTGTTTTCTTGCATTTTAAATGATATCTTAAAACCTCAAATCCTGGCAGTGGGAGATTGCAAGGGCCTACTAAACTTGGGTTCGCCAGCTCTCCTTTCTCCATGCTCAGTAATTAAAAATGACTATGGGCATTTTTCATCCTTGGAGATTTACCAACAGCTGTAGCGTTTGCAGAAGGATTCCTTCACCTGCTTTTATATGGAATAACCAAATTGCGGAGCAGTGTAAAGTAAGAAGAAAAAAAAAAGTTTATTTCTAGGCTTCTCTTCTTCAGCACATAGGAGGCTATAGTCCTATTCTGCCCTTCTCTAAATTTTGATATAGGAAGAACAAAAGTCATTAAAGTCTTTTGTAATGGATTAGAAAAAAGAGAGATCCTTTTTAGTATTTGTGTGTCATCATGGCAGGCCTGGAAAATTAGCCTAATTTACTATTTAAAACACTGGTGGAATTCCTAACTGCATTCATCATTAGCTATGACACACTCGGAACGGAGCACTGTACCCAGTGAGAATTTTCCAGTTTGAATTTTGAAATAAAAATATTTTTCAAGCGATCCCTAGCTATCATCCGTCACCATGGCAACGGTGCTATTTGTCTGCGAGCTCCTGCCTGCCGCCAATGAGGGAGCGAGCGGCATCAACTAAACACACGAATACATCAAAGGCAAATTCATATGCTCAATCTGATCAGCTTAATTAATGGAAGAACAGAAGGGGATTAAAAGAGGGTTAAAAGAGGGCATCCATTCATGATAGCTGCAGCCCCTTTTAGCAGAATCTATACGCCTGCCTTTTGGGGGAGGAATTTAGCACACTGTCAAAAACATTATCAGAAAAGGAAAGTACTAGGCCTCCTACACCTAACAGATATGAAGCTGTCAGACAAAGAATAGCACTATTCATTAAATGGCACTTATTTTCTCCCACTTTATAAGAATGCAGTGAACAAAACAAGCAGGGGAGCAGCTGAGAGACACTTTTTTCTTTTCCTGGTGATGACACGTGGCAATTATGGTGATAACTAAGGAATACTAAACAAGAAGTCAGGCTCGGCTCTGTTTATCACCTAAAATTTTATGTTGCGAAATTTGCATGCGACTCTGGTTTTATTATTTATGTCTAGGACAAATTAGATTCCTTTGTTTTTAACATCCCGCTTTTAGTGCGCTGAAGAGCGCCTCTAAATTATACACGCTCGCTCCTTCTCCTTGCTAAATGGCCATATCAAGTTGAAGGGCTTTTGAAGAGACTTTCAAAGCACAAAAAAACTGCCGAAAAATCACTGCTCCTCTGCTACCAGCAATTGCTTTTATCACTGTCCAGGGAAGCTAGTTTAAAGCTAGTATGGGTTTATTTAGCTAGATTGCCATTACTTTGCTGGATTACAATGAAGACCCTCTCATAGTTGAATAGAAGTATTGAATTACCACTAAAACAACTGTTAGGTTCTTAGATAGCTATAATTAAATGATTTATTCAGTTGATAAGCAACTTGCAAGTTTTTAGTGTTGATTAGCATAAGAACAGAGCTGAAAGGTCTTGAAAAAGCCTGTCCACATAGCCCTGGGAGCCTCAAAGGCTAAGTGTGAAATGAAATCAATACGTTTGGTGCTTTCCATGTCAGAAAGCCTTTTTGCATACCTGGAGGAAAATAGTACGTTCTGTTGCCCATCAAGATCTCAGATTGAGAATCTCTGTTATACAACTGTTAGGGAAAAAAAAATCAAAGCAAAATATTCACCTCAGTGTCATATGAGTGACAGACTTATCATTCCCAGAAAAATCTAAAACCATGGAAAGTCCAGCTTACTCATTTCTAAAAAATATAATAGAAATATTTACTACTGCAACTCTGGGTAGTACCTTCCAGTGGAAGAGATACTGCAGGTAAGGGGTATGAATTGACAAAGTCCTGTAAAACTTTGTGGCATTATTTTCCATCTGGAAAGTGGGAAACAGAAATTTAGGCTAATGCAAAGGCAGATTACTTCATGATCAGGTTGTGAAGGCTATTAGCTAAAAGGTTATGTAGAAGGACATGCAAAAATCTGCTATAGTGACCAGAGCTAATTAGAGAATGAATATCCCAGGAATTTTGTGTCTGGCTGTATAAAGTCATCAATGAGATCTCTGGTGCTGTGGTACCACTATCTTGTCTCTACCAATATCTTATTCCAGTGACTTTAGAAGAAACTGTGATTTCATAATAACCCAATACTAACCATGCTTTAACTGTTGTGAGGTTCAGGATTATGACCTAGGCTTTGAAACTTATTGGACACAGTGCTACCGATTTTATCCAGGGAGCCATCTGTGTCTCTCTGTTCTGCATTTTAACATTTCAAACTGATTATATTGGGGAAAGCAAAAATGCAAAAAAAATATTTTGGAATATATATTGCTAATATACTAGAAAATGTATTTTACTGAAAAATCTTGTGATTTTTAAAGAGAACTCTCTGCCTCAGTCTTGGTCTCTCTGTTGGGAAGCAGAGAGAGTTTCCCTACATTCCTCTAAACATCAGTGTAGGTTGGAAGCACTCAAGGAAGTAGCTGTTTCCTACTCTAGCACGTTAGCAGCTCCCCCAGTGCCTATTATATAGCTGCTGTGAGTACTATGTAGCATCACTCCTTGCCAGGGTTTTAAAGTTTCAGAGAGCACGTTATAATCTTTACTGACTTCTTGAGCTTCTGGGAGGACTAGCCAAGAACAAAATATTCCTTTCTCTCATTTGTACTCATGCAAAGTCTTTTCTGTTGTTTTTCAGAAGCAGCAGAAAACTAGTACCACCAGTCAATATTCTCTAGACTGCGATCCAAATTTAAAAAAATACTTGCCCACAAAGAACTTACAGTATAAACAAAGCATGCCTTAGAAATTAATCTACAATAAAGACAGTCAGTTTTCTTTCCTAGCACATGTTAGCCCAGAATCCTGTGGACTTTCCAGCTGGAGATGTTTAATCACTCAACACCTGTCATCCAGACTTTTCATGCTGCTCTACATGATGCTTCTGCTTTGTGCTATACTCTGTGTAAAGGGATGTATCCCAGTTGTATGCTCTTCCTTAAACGTGAGGTGAATCTGAGCTGGGGTCTGGCAAGTCCCTTCCACTGGGGAGGCCAAATAGAGAAAAATAGCTAAAATTAGTAGTTCAAAATAGACCCAGGTATTGATCTGCTATTATTTAAAATAGCTTGAACCATTCCTTTAAACATCACTGCCTAAAGATATATGTAGGAATGCAGAACATAAAGTGTTATTTCCTCATAAATCAGATAGATAATTATTTTTGCCTTAATGATTACTCTGTTACCCATTTTCCCCTGCTATGTATTTCAAACTGTATTTCATATATCATTTGCCAAAATGCAATTGTAATAGACCATACTATTTTTTTCATAGTTTCTAAAATGATTGCTTGAAATCTTGAATTGTTTTTTTTTTCTCATCAAAATGTTGTTTTTTCTTTTTTCTCTACCAAATTCAGATAGTGATTTAGTACTTCATGCTGATGGTTATGGGTAGCAGCACTGTTACCCTGAATAATCTGGTTTGTATATTAGTAGCAATCTGCACCTCTACTGAGAAATGAGCTGCAAGCCCCACTTGTGCCAGGGAATCCTGGAGTCACTGCCATCCAGAGGGCTGAAACCTTCATTGCTAGATGAGACCCTGACAGGATAGTTCGAATAAACTAAGGAAAAGGTGTGACCAGACCCCCTCAATACACCTAGCCAGAAACTGGAGTTGTAGCAGAGACAACAAACATTCAGTAAAATTAGTTTCTCTATTTAATTATCTGTAACTGTCTATATGCAAGTAGTGTAAACAAAAAAAAAATGTAGTTTTTTTCATGCTGCTAGCTCTCCATAACTCACAGTTACATGTAGTAGTGTATGTAAGCATACATATTAAGTTTATAAATATGATATCAAATAAGTTAAATTTATACTTGAAGCAATGTGATTTCTGATGATCTGTAACTTCTTTGGGAACTCATTTCACAATTACAGGCTAACTCCAGTAGAGCATTTTTCCCTTTCATTAGGATTTCTTTGGGTCAGAGGACTTCCATCTGGCTTTTATAAAAGCTGTTGATATTTTTTAAATATCAGAATAGAATTAGAACATCATTTAAAACTCTAGGAGAAGCTGCTGTAGAGGGAGGAGATGTTCAATGTTAAAAACAGTAGCCAAGAACCTCAAAGTTAAGAATACACGTCTCATTAAGCAAATATGCACTATATTATTCAGTTTTGAAAATGAAAATGTTGTGTCCAATTATTGCATACAGTCCAGTCGAGAAGTATGTGTAATAAGGCTAGGACATCATTCATTCAACCATTTTTGGATAGTCCTGGTCTGACCTCATAGCTGACCCTGACTGAACCAGAGGTTGGACTAGAGACCTCCTGAAGTCCCTTCTAACCTGAATTTTCCTACAATCTTATGATCATCCACTGCA
Source organism: Tinamus guttatus (assembly GCF_059628265.1). Taxonomy (NCBI): domain Eukaryota; kingdom Metazoa; phylum Chordata; class Aves; order Tinamiformes; family Tinamidae; genus Tinamus; species Tinamus guttatus. Next base: position 338,111 of record NW_028288908.1, read on the forward strand.
ACAAGATGTTTCCTAGCAACAAGAACTGAAGGCATTAGTAATGGATGAAACTAGGTATCCAAGAAGAATCCAAGAGTACTTCCAATCTATGAATTGACTTGACCAGTGTTACATATGCATCCCTTCAAGCAAAGAAACCTGCACTATTTGCAAGCTCTTTGATAAGCTTTTCTCGGCTTGCCTGTCATGCTCTTCATCGCCCTTTGCACATCCCTCACTCTCTGTTTCTGATCTGATTTCATCCATTGACTGACTGGTAGGTGATACTGATGAATAACTCTAGGTGGTGATGGATAGGTAGCACTGGGATAGATAGGTAGCAGTGCACTGCCAGCCCTTCTTCTGTGGTATTTCTTCAAGATATTTTAGTGGGTGCCTGCAGAGATGAAAAGAAGCAGAGAAGGATGTGGGCCTTCTTTAGTCAATAGTCTGATAATAGAGGGAGGCACCTCGAGGAATGACAACTTCCATTTTGGAAAGTTAACTGGGAATACTTGCATCCCTTTTAGAAGGGATAGCCTTTATTTATAGTCAATAATTTTATGACCTATGACCAATAGTTTTAATGCTTCAGAGTCATCCAAAGATTAAAATGAATGTCAACCTCCCTTCACGGGCAAGGCAAATTATACAGCAGTGCCATTTTCAGTTTCATACCCAGTCCAATTTGAGCTGATCCTAAAATAATATTGATTAGATACCCTTTTGTTGGCCTTTCACTAAGTTTATTCTGGCCTTTTGAGAAGTTTGTACTAGAAAAGGAAAGTGAGTGGTGAGCAGCACTTAAAAAATAGAATACTCCTAATTAACAAGAATAAGTATAATCTTGGTTCTCTTCTGATGAGTTTTTATTTTTAGCATTCCTTCATTTTTGAAGCGAAAGGGAAACCTTCTTCCTGAAGCAGTATGTTTGCTATTCCTCCAGTGCTGGCAACAGATATTTATTGTTCAGATGCAAAGCAGGAAGGCCGTAGTGGGATTCGTAATTATTGGACTGAAACCTTTTTGTTGTCTAATATTACCTGAACAGTAAATGCAGGGAAGTGTGGAAATGCAGTGAATGTGTTAGATGGTAGGAAAACATTTGAGCAATCTTCCTTGATACACTTGTGTTATGCTACTTAGAACAGAATAACAGCTTCACGTAATGGTGTCTGTTTGGCTCTGGTGAAAGCTGAATGTTCTCATGACTGATTAAAAAAAATGTTGTGAATGTTGTGAATAACTCCTCAAGATAGATCTTAGCAGATGCAATAGAGGCTAATTAAAAATAATAATAAAAAAATCCTATAATGAAACTTCAACATAGCCTTTGAGCAAATTACTGTATGTTTTTATACTCTTTATGCACAAATTTACCACATTTTCTCTTCAATATAGAATATCAGTAAATCAAAAATATCTGCTTATGAAATGCACAAAAGTAGCAGTACAAAATGGTTACTATAATGATAGTGGAGGCTGATGTACAAGAATAACTATTTAGTATGTCTTTGCTCCTCATTTTATGGGTATAACATTTTTATTTATCAGGGGAGGAAATTTGAAGTTTTTTACTGATGAAGGAGTAAAATAACATATTTTTGTTAGACCTAGTTGAAAGAATAAGAGGAAAGAATAGATTAATTGTATCAACTTGAATACTTTTAAGAAAATTCAAGACCAAAATGGTCTTTGGCCATAAAGGCCAAATATTTTGTTTTGAGTTGCCAAATTGTTAACACAAACTCTTCGTAGAGCCTCAAATTCTGCTGCAGGATTTGAAACATCCATCCCTGCTGTAGACTTCATGTGTCTTCAGATTTCCATTCTGACTTGTGATGTTGCCTGTTGATTACAGATTTAAGTATGTTAGGGGCAAAAATATTTTTTTTTCTACCCATGGTGCAACCAATCAATCTTTCAGTTTTAAGAATTATCCCCATCTTGCTGTCAGTACCAAGTAAAGAAATGAATGGTGTCCTAATTTCTTATGGAGTAGGCTTCAGATCATTTAATTGTTCTTCAAGTTTTCTATTGTTAGATTATACCCATTGTCAGAAATGTCAGGGGAACAGGCATCTGCAAACTGTTATTATTTACTTGCCTGCATAGTGCAGAAATATTTTGGAATGGATAAGGCTGTTTTGAATCATGATAAAGTGTTCAAACAGCCTCCACAGAAAAAGCAACTTTAAATAACTTGAGAGGAGAAACTTGCCATGAAGCTGACTTCCATAAAAATCATACTTCTTATTTATCCTATAAAATAAAATGTCCTATATGCTGTGGACAAAAGACCTATATAACTGCTGGTTGTTTCTATTTGAATGGGGTAATTGATGTGTTAAAATTTTGTACATTATTGAAACATAGAAAAAAATGTAGAAACTCTCCTATACATCTATAGATGAATTGATTTTAAATATGCATCTGTAGTGGAAACTGTTGGATGGTAAGCAGCAATATCTTTGGGATCAAAGAGAATGAGTGAGAAAAAAAGTTTAATAACATTGTTATTAATAACATTAATAACACTGGCATATGGTGTCCAATTGTGTTGCGCATATCTGGCTCACAGCTGCTTATATTGGCTGGACAGTTGATGTAAGATTTTTTTGTTGTTGTTGGGAAACCAGATGAATTGTTATATGTAGGAAATTTCCTCATAAGCTTTTCACACTTGCATACAAACAAGGCCATGCACTTCAGATGTTTGTGCCCCTGACGTTCTGATATGTGTAGTTCTCCAGTTCAGGCTCATTTCTAATGAGAGTTTATGTAGGAATGAATTGTAAACTGCCTTCTCTCTTCCCGGACTGATTTTCTTCAATTGATCCTTTTTTCTCCCGCTGAAGTTTCTGTGGCTTTAGTGGTATTATGTTCAGACATTTTAAAATAGAATATTTTCTGTCAACCTGTTCTGACTAGTGTTTACTTTTGTTTCTTATCCTTAAAGCATATTGTCTACTTTCCCTGACTTCTGCAGAGGTATTTGTTGTATAGCATGCCCCTTTTTACTTCAGGAAAGACAGAAAATGTGTTACTTCTCAGTAGGAAGCACTGACTATGTTATACATACAAAGATGGGTATATAGCTGCAAACTAAGAAATGTTACTCTCAGATCAAAAGTTTCTTGATTACATCACTGTAACTAAAAGATCAAAGATAATGTGATTTAATTTGATTACTGAGTCATCCAAATAAGCATGAAGCTCTATTGACAGTTTTTGCGAGGTTGCAGATTGCAGTTGGTATTTAATCAGGAAAAGGATTTTAAAATAATGTCCATAACATTTTTTTTAAGTATTAAAACGAACTCTGTACTATCATAAGATTTGGTGGAGTTTAGCCATTGGCATAATTATGTTTTACTTAAGCTGCTTCTAAGTTATCTGCAAGCACCTCACTGAAGGGTGTAGGTGTGGTGAGTCATCCATTCAGAGTGGGTTCCTTTCATTCATCGCCACCTTGTCGCAGTCCTGATTTTACATAACCTATGCAATCTTCCGTTGTCAATCATCTCATTTTTGTGCAGCAAACTCTCAATTTCTCATTTGCTTCGGATGAATGGTGTCATTCATTCACATCACACTCTTCTGTTGACACCATTCAAAAGCAAGGATCAAGCAATTGGCTTTTAATGAGTAAAGACTGCAAGACTCTCTGGGCATTAGACTCAAAGAATTTGGTATGCCTATGCAAATTGAGTAAGATGTGGAAAGGAAGAAGGGAGGTGACTAGTTGATTCACCCCTGCTACTACAGGCCTACCAGCTGGAAGCAATGAATTTTGCACCAGGGCACACAAAAAAGGAGAAGGCAGAGCCAGCACAATCCCAGTTATCTGCCACTTGTGCTCCCCCGTAGGAGAAGGCAATCCTGACTTCTTTCTGTCATTCAAAAGTACGAAAACATTGCCCTAAAAGTTTACAGGATTTATTTGTAAATCTTTCCTGGGAGATGCTGGAAGAAATGAAGATTGAAGCTTTTAGCTCTAGTAATTCTTTAAATTGTTAGGTATCTGTTGTTCTTGCAACAGCTGTTACCACACTTAGGCACACTCAGCATACTCCGATACAGAATGAAATCCTCAGGCAGAGCAAGTGAAAGTGAAAGAAGTGAGAGGCATTCTTCTGTGGCCTAACGAAGGGAGGGCTGACAGAAGGCAAGACCTGCTCAAGATGTATTAGAGAAGAATAAATGGAGAATTCTTGTGTGCTGTTATTTGTGGCCTGGAAAGTGTGTTGAATATTAAAAAGGAGAAGACTCTAAAATTAGGTGGTTCTCCTTTTCTACCAGATAGGGAAAAACATTGCCTGTTGATTCCACAGGGCTCACCGTTCAAAGCCTAATATTCTCCATAAAATTTACCCGATTTGCAAGTCCAAAACCCTCTTTATCATCTACTATGGCAATGTACACTATTATCTGCAATTTGATAGAAAGATCTTGAGATCTGTGAATTCCTTTTCTGATGTCTTCTTAAGGCATCATCTTCAGCATCTTCTAGTTTATCCCTTTATGAAAGATATCTTTTTATTGAAACTTTTTTCTTACTAAAGCATAAGATAAGGTATAGTTTACTGTACTTCTCTGATTGGCTATATATATGTATATATATTTTAGTCCTTGGAATTCTTGATAACTAGCTGAAGCTGATGTCTGCTGGTACCTGAGAATGTGATTAAGAAAGTTTTAAAATGTTGGAAATTTATTATTTGTAATTTTGATATTTTTGTATGTTTTTAATTGGAAGGTCTACCCAAACTTCATTGATATCTATGAATCCAAAAACTAGTTTCTCCCATTCCCTTAGCATTATAATTGTATAACATATTTTTTAAAGACATTATTTTTAAAAGAGGGTAAAAGAACCTCTACAGCACTAGAGAAGGTTTAGGTATCATGAGGAACATCTGAGAGATGACCTTAATATGGTTATGTTTTATGACACTTCAGTATGGCAATGCAAATATACTATGCAGCAAATATCTAATGCAGAAACTTCCAGTTTTCATTCTATTTTTCTGTATGATTACTGAAAAGAAGAAATTTTAAAATTTCTTCATTTAAATAGAAAGATTTTTTGTAGAGCAATTGCCATAGGCTGTTTTACTTATCTCTGAAGATACTTAAATTTGATTTGAGAGATTTTAATCTCCTTTCAGCTACTCAGCATCTCATTCATGGATTAGTTATTAAGGACTATAAAGTAGAAATTTTATGGGTATCTTAGCTTTTGTTGATGATTTTTTTCAGTGTACTTGAACTTCAAATTTATTTTGTATTAAATGAAAAATCAATAGCGTAATTATTTATACATTAAAATACACTTCCTTATTAAATGGAAACTAAATTATGGATTTTTTCACCCATATATCTTTTACAATTTAAATTCTTCTTAATCATTTTCATTTTTAAATACCTTTTTTCTGACACACATATATACAAACATATATATAGTCTTTTTATGTTGCGCTATGTAATATCTTAACTATGAACTTTGATACATTGTTAAACAGTTGTCAACAAGAGAATTGATTTAATACTCTTTGTTTAAAAATATTCATATCTGTTGTTGAATGAGACAGTCTATTCAATATTATAAATATCATATTTAATAAAGAACAATCTCCAGCAAAGAGAAAAAAATGTCTCTATCCATAAGCAACCAGATGAGAAATGGATTTTTTCAGTCAAATCCTTTTAGTCAAAGAAACAGCACTTTCATGCATACTGCACTCAAGTGATAATTAATATATTCTAATTCTGGACATGATGCCTGAATTGATGTAGCGTCATCAATATCCCATGTTAAAATCAAACCTTGACAGGGCCCTAACACTCTGGAACAGGTCATCATATGATAATACTCTTTTTTCCTTTCTGTATTTGTCTTCAACCAAGCAAAGTATTACAAGATGTGGGGGGAGAAAAAGGGAAATAATTACAAATGAAGAGTGACACAGGCTGTGAATAGAACATATGTTAGGCTAGGCAGAGGCATCAGTGAATTATATCATTTCATGATGAAGCGGCAGTGGGGCTTAACGGACCTATTTTAAACCTTGATGTATTTTCCCTCTGCTATCTTTGGAGAAAGACTTTGTGTAATTGAGAGTCAGCTCCAATCTGCGTGACTTGAGCATGAAGTGTAGGCCAGATGAACAGTGTAATGGAAGGAAGGGAAGCATCTAATAAGGTATAAATGAGTAATAACCTTTATACCTCAGACATTTAAATGTTTTATAAAATACGGTGTTCAAAGGTATTCTAAGGTTCTGTTAATAATATAAACAAAGTTGGAAAATAGTTTAACTGTATTTAATTTTGTTTTGCTATTTTAATCTACATGTTGGCAATTAATACATCCTTCATAAAATTGATACAATTTTCACATTGATACAGTTAATGATGTCAGAGCCAATTTTTCTTCACATCGTTTATATGATTTTAGTATATTTTTGTTCTTCAATTCAAGTTCCTCTTCATAGGCCATGATTATTCTTATTTGTTATTTTTGAGGAGAATTTGTTTGCTTTGATAATTTTAAAAACTGTAATACCACAAATAGTTAGAAATCTAAAAGAGTTCTTAGGGAGTTTGTATTTGTATATACTTTCCTTTTAGTGGTGTAAAAGTATATATTTTTTAAGAAAGATAAGCTATTTCAGCTATTATTATGAAGCAAACATTTTGACATATTAGTAGTGTAGCATACATAAATATTCCTTATTGGTGATAATTTAGGAAGATTTTATGGTAGTTTTAGTAAGACCTTAATAAGGTAAGTCCTTATTTGAGCAAGTCCTGCTTTTTTTGATGTAAAAGAGCCTGTAGATGCCCCATAGCACATCCAACACACCGAAGGAAGCATATTGATGACTTTTATTCATTTGAATTTAATTGCATCCAGTGTTCTGGTTGTCTTTGTTGTTGTTAGTAGAAAGATTCATAGTACTATGGTTTTCTCTCAAGTGATAAAAATGATAGGGCTGTCGTAGTCTAAAGATAAAGTGTTGTCTCTCTCCCAAAACTAAAAGCATATTCATAATGTTGATTACTAAAGATATATTTTTGATCAATTCACCTCAGAAATCTTTTTTCATTCTGTCAGCTAGGGATGAAGATAAGTGTTACCCTTTGTACAAAACCTGTTTATTCCATATAAATCATATTCTTCTTAGGTTGTATAGTTAGCCAACAGTTTTAATCTTTTATTCAATTTTCAATCTTCAATTTCCTTCTTCATAGAGAAAAGTTTCTTTGTGCATATAGCTCTAATATGTTAAAGGAAAAAATTGAGTTAAATGTGTGTGACATCACTCCAAAAATGCTAATGGGATCATACTATCTTTTCTTTAGTCTTGCTTTTAAGGTGTTTTATATCTTATATTTATCCCTCACAGTTTGAGCTCTGTACAGTTAATTTCTTTTAGTGGTCTAGATAGTGTGTCTATTTAACATTATTACACTATATTAGGTATGAATAAGTAGTTTCTTGTGGGGGAAAAAGAAAAAGCTATAAGAACATTAACATCTTCACATTTATATGGATAAGTTGCGCAGTGATTTACCAAGAGCGAAAAGTGGATAACTGTGCGTTTCAGAATGCATAGGAGATACTGGCTGTAAAATTAGGTAGATTGTTTTAAAACAGAGCATAAGACTCAAAATCAATAGCAGAAATTAAATCTAAGAAGCACTGGTAGAAGTCATCCAGGCAACCCAAAGTTTAAGACTTTCTTTTTTTGCATGAGTTCATTCTGCCCTATGTACCAATTATATCCTTCATATCAAGGGTCCTTATGACTGCTTTACTGGGCGCGTTTTCCCTCGCTTTTTGCTATTTAGACATCATATAGGACTCTTGATTTGCTTTTTCGTGACTTTAAAATATATTTAAGTTCTTCCTCTCCCACACACACATATTTAATGGATGTCAGCAGTCATAAAAGTTACCTGTGTTATCCAGTGAGCAGATGTGTTGATGTTGAACTGTGTCTCCTAATGATTTGGCTGTGTTTGTTAATTCAATAGAATCTGATGTTCTTGGAAACTAAAAAGTTATTTTTGGATAAGGGGAAAAGAGCAAAATTAGCACAGTCTGTGAACTACTGTAGGAGCATGGTATGGAGATCGGGCAACTGAAAAATGTGATTCTGCTTTAAAACACCAATAAGCTTTTGTGTCTGCAGAGTTGAGAAACTTTTCAGAACTGCTGTTTGCCAGTAGGCAAGGAAGAAAATAGCATCAATATAGCTGTAATAAGAAGACTTGTTTACAAATAAACTCAGGATAATGTAGCATAAATAGCACCTGATCACATTTATGAAACATTTATTTATGGTGTTGAAATGAAATGCAATTGCAAATGTCTGTTGGTAAAAATCTGCTACATGCCAATGCACGAATGATTCTTGGTGTTTTTTTTTCTCAGTGTATTTCGCTTTAGGCTTTTTTGATTCCATGTCTCATGTGAAACACAGTGTGTCCCTGTAGGTTTCTCCCCATTCCGTCGTGAGATCTGGTGAATTTGATATGTGTCTTTCCTCTTCTGGCTGAAGGTGCCCCTCCATGGCAGCTCCAGCCATCATGTTCTCAAATGCATTGTTTTTTTGCAGTCTGAGTTCATATTCTGTTTAAAGAATTTTAAGTATTATATGGGGGCATTGTAGCCCACTAGGGATTTCATAGATTTGACAACTCCCCCCAAAATTGGCTGAATTAATGGGTATATATTTGGAGAGGACAGAAGATAATACTGATTTCAAAGTGTCTATTAAAATATAGAAAAATAGCTCTTTTTCTCCAGCTTTTTTTTTTTATTGTATTCAGAAACAATACAGGTGACACATCTTTCCTACTAAGCTTTGGACACTACAGTTGTATTATTCATGCTGCTCATAACTTTAAATCAAGACGAGGGGCATATAAAAGCTTTTTAATGCATAATGTTTAGATTGTGAAAGTAGCTCATTTCTGACCAGTCCACAAATGTTAATATTAGTAATTATCTGGAAATTAATCGAAAAATATACTTTTCTTACTTTTTACAGAGTTTTTTATATAACAAAACTTAGAGAAGTTTATGAAGACCTCCTTTTGATATATATTTTGCAGCATTAAAAATAAATGATAGCAGCAAAATTTTGAAAAGATCTTTATGTTTTTAATATTTTCATTTTGAAGCTTTAGTTGATTAGTTTATATATTAGTCTTTTTGGAGGTTTTGAATAGCTGCAATAGTTTTTTCAAAACATAAGAGAATTTTAGGAGCTAGAAGGAAAAGTGTCCACTCAGTGAATAAAAATAATAATGTAGCACATATATAAATATAGCAAGACATAACTTTGTTACTAAATTCACTAGAAAAGTGTATCACAATCAAAATAATCTTAAATAATTTATTATTATGATTATTATTGTAAAGATAAAACTTCCGAAAGTAAAGAATCAAGGAAAAATATTGACAAAGGGTAAATAGGTACCTAGATCCACAATCACTGTCTTTCTGTTCTGTCATTAAAAATATAAAGTTTAAAAGAAATATCAGGAAGAGGAACACATTTACCTCCAAGTTTTATCGCCCACTTTAGTAGATTTCTTTAAGTGGGCAGCATTGTGTCCCTACACATCAATTAATGAATATACAAAAAAAACAATTACTCATCAACATTACGAATTAATGCAAACATTATTTGCAAATTGGATCTTCTCCCAAAAGCTATGAACAGAAAACTTACTTGAATAACTTCTACCATGCTTATTTCTAGAAACATTTTATTGTATCCTTTTTTTTCTTGAGCAATTATGTTTATTGTAGCTATCACCAAGAAAAATCTTGCTTTCATTTATATTTTATTTTTCCTATACCACTTTTGCTGTATCTCAAAGTACTGAAGGAATAGAAGTTCATGTTCTGAATTTTTGTTTATAACAGCATTCCCTGTCCAGTACCATAGAGCAGCTGATAGTGTATAGTGGCCATCTGTACCAGTACTGCCATCTTTTTAGCATTAGAATTAATTTTCCTCCTCTTGGCATACAAAGAACCCAAGTGTGCCCCTTACCTCATTACCTGAAAATTTACAGTGACACCAACAGCGGGGGATGTGGTGGAGCAGCTTTCTAGATATCAAAAGTGGAAGCTTTGGGAGTATTAGCTCAAAGAGACATTGCAGTTCTTACACCCTTTAATAGCTTGTTCTTGCCTGTTCGCCAGTGGCTGCAGCTATGTGGAGGGATATCATCCAGGTTTTTCTGCCACATCTGATACCTTGCAGATAAGAGAAGGACTAGGCATATATCTGAAGTGTATATTTGATGCACACTAAGCAGCAGCCTTTTTAACAGTCACAGAAGAGGTTGAATGACTGAGAAATGTTTATGTTCTGTGTAAGATAGTGACACAAGGTAAGAAAGAATTTCATTGGAACTATCTTTGCTGTCATTGCAGCAATGCTCCTATTTTGAGCACAGTTTATGTACTTCAGTTTGGGAATATATGAAGCTCCAAAAATCTGTATTCCTGAGCATTATATTTATATATAAGGAAGTTTTTAAACATAGATATAGGTAAATATGTAGATATTTAAGGAACTGGGGCACTTGGAATTCCTCGAGGTGGAACTGGGAATTCTGTGGTTAAGGCGTCTCAGGCTAGGCTTAGGTAGCAGAGTTGCGAAGAATATTCTGCAAAGATATGTGAATGATTTCCTGTTCTGAATTTCTGTTCTGAAACAAATGTTTTTCTTCTTTTTAAAATAATTACCTAAAGACACTTATTTTTTGAACAGACAGACAGAATCATAGAATCATAGAATGCTTAAGGTTGGAAGGGACCTCTAGAGGTCATCTAGTCCAACCCCCCTGCACACGCAGGGTCACCTAGAGCACGTGGCACAGGACTGCATCCAAGCAGGTTTGGAAGATCTCCAGAGGAGACTCCACAACCTCTCTGGGCAGCCTGTTCCAGCGCTCTGTCACCCTCACTGTTAAAAAAATTTTCCTTAAGTTCCTGTGGAACTTTTGGTGCTTCAGTTTGTGGCCATTACCTCTAGTTCTGTCAGTGGCCACCACTGAAAAGAGACCAGCACCATCCTCCTCACTGCCTCCCTTGAGGTGCTTATAGACACTGATCAGGTCCCCTCTCAGCCTTCTCTTCTCCAGGCTGAACAGGCCCAGCTCCTTCAGCCTCTCCTCATAGGGCAGATGTTCCAGGCCCCTGATCATCCTTGTGGCCCTGCGCTGGACTCTCTCCAGCAGCTCCACATCCCTCGTACTGTGGAGCCCAGAACTGGACACAATACTCCAGATGCGGCCTCACCAGGGCTGAGTAGAGGGGCAGGATCCCCTCCCTCGACCTGCTGGAGATGCTCTTCTTAATGCACCCGAGGAGCCCATTGGCCTTCTTGGCCACAAGAGCACACTGCTGCCTCATGGTCACCTTGTCGTCCACCATGACACCCAGGTCCTTCTCTGCAGAGCTGCTCTCCAGAAGGTCAGCCCCCAGCCTGTACTGGTGTCTGGGGTTATTCCTCCCCAGAAAAGAACAGTTATTCTGTTTACTAATCTAAAATGTTTCCTGCATCTTCTGCTTAGATATAATCCAGTCTTCTTTCAGTTTCTTTTCTTAAAAATGGTCATAAATATGAACTATTAGATGCACAAGTTAGTTACAAACATATAAATGGTTATACACTGCTGAGTCCTTAAAGTCTTTTCAAAGTAAAATGAAAGCAGATTTTTTGCTAATTGTAATATGTTGTGGTGGTAATAATACTGAGTTATGTTCCATTATTGGTAGGAAATCTGAAACTATAGCATAGCTGACCCTTTTTGTGTGTGTGTGTGATTTTGGACAAAGCTACATTAATATTATCAATGATGTGGTTAATGTGGATATCGTATTTTAGAGTGCTGTTTTAAAGCAACAAATTCACATGAGTTTGCTTCATTTGCTTCATTATGTTATTTTTGGTGTTAGCTATTTTTAGGTAAACTTTTGTCTTTTTATTACCATTTTTTTATTTCATTTTCATTAATCCTTCCTACTTCCATAATATGAAAAGTCTTTAGAAAATTCTAGATCTATTAAATTATAGATTATTTTTCCTTGAATTTATGAAAATTGAATGATTTTTGAGAGCATGGACATATTTTCCAAAGTGACTACATCAGTGTTGAATTAGAACTTTGAAAAGAGATGGTTGCAGATAGCATTAGAAGGCGAGATGTCAAAAGACGAACAGAAAGCCCCCAAAAGAGGGAGAGGAAGACAATATTCTGAAAAATTTAAAAAGAGATGTAGAAAAAAGTTAATACTAGAGATAGAAAGGACTTGAGTACATCAGGAAAGCCATAGTGGGAAAAAACCTACAGAATTGGCAGTCATGGAACAAGGTGCCTATCTTTACCTGTGAAATCGATGTGAGATCCTTTCTTGGGCTTGTTCTGCTGGGCTCCCCCTAGAAATTCCTACTTTTGTTGGACTCAACTGTGTGCCATATGATAGTTTACATGAAATCATGTAATTTCCTTCTGAAAAAAACAGTGCAATTAATTGAATGTTCAAGAATATTTGTAGTTGTTCTTTAATAAATCAAAGCACTGCTGTCCATCATGTTGGCATTGGAAATGAGAAAGCAGCTTCCAAGTCAGGAGAGGGGTACGTATACAGACCAGAAAGTTAAACTTACGGGATCTGAGGTCAAATCTTAGCATCACTGACATAAGCAGCTGTTTTGCTGTTGACTTCAGTGGTGTCAGGGTTCATGTCTTTTGAATGCCATTGAGGAAACTGTGACTGATAATTATATTTTATGATTGTATAACATTTTGAAGGTAATATATTTATAGTCAAGAAATACTTCAAAAATAGATTAATAATTTATATATCCATAAAATATTTTAAGCATATATTAATAATGTATTTCTATAATATTTTGAAATAAAGATTTACTTTTGCAAATAGTCATAAAAACATATGCTATTGTTAATACAGGAATCCCATTTAAATATGAAATGCAGTAAAGCCATTTAACAGTAAGTTAGCCTTTGAAAATAAGTACCAAAGGAACAGATTTTATTACTGTGACTTTTTTTATCTGAGCTCTTCTGTTGGACAGAGATCATAAATTTGTTGTTGAAAAGGTTAAATGATAAAGTGTTTTATTTAATTACAGAATTATGATAATTATAATTCCCTGTAATATATTTAGATTTATTTAGTACAGTGAATAAAATTTAAACATAACTCTTGAACATATTTGAACATATTTGGTTTAAAGTAAGTTCAAAATTTGTGGAAAAAAAGAACACAAAGGGATTCTTTGATAGGACCTAGTACTGAAAACTGTCTGTATAATCTTTTGTTTTTATTCTTATTGCATGTAAAAACCTTGATCAAAGTCTTTGCAGCTACTTATCTGATTAAAAATAGGTGCTCGAAGCATAAATTTCCATTTTTCAATTCAAGATTTTGTATTTTCTTTGCTATAGTTGATAATTTTACAGTCATTCAAAATATGCAAGAGCCGCACAAAATATAGTTTAGTTGTGCTGGAAGGACTTGTAATGATATTGTTTCAGGAAAATACATGGAATTTTCTATTTCTCTTTTACCATGTTTAGTGACTTGGTTATCAATATATAGAGGATCATATTAAGTAGATGATTAGCACAACTGAAAAGTAAATGGAGGCTTATATCCTATAGATGCAGTACTGACTCGGTATTTGCAGAACTAAGATCTTATATCAGCATTATTTTCTGTTTTTCGACTGAAGCTGTAGATACTTACATAATTTAAAGAGAGCTATGGACAGTGTTTGGAAAATGGAGACAATACATTTTTATGCATAAAGTACTGTGAGGTACATACAGACTTTTTCAAATCATTTTTGTTTTTTTGCTTTATTTATTTATTTTTAAATTGCTTGTTTGCTTCACAGCCATTATTACAGGAAACTCTCTCTATTCTGAGATATGCAGACCTTCTCCCCAACTCCCTCATCCATACCTGCTCTGTCTGTCACGTAATAAAAGCCAACCAAAAATGACAGCATAGATGAGACCATTCTTTTAGAATAAAATAATTTTAAAAAAGAAAGAATAACAAGTATCAATAGGATGATGTGATTCACAAAGTCTGTGAACTTGCTTTCATTGTTAGTGTCATCTTTTTCCCTTGCTCAAATTCTTTAATCACCTAATTCACCTGTCGTGTGGCTGGCATGGTAAGTATATTTAGATGTCAGATTACCACTGAAATACCCTAATGCTTTTAAAAGTGTACATTGAGTCCTCTGTGACAGAAAGAAATGTCCTCCTACATCTCTGAAACATGAGCAGGGCCTTCTGGATGTTATTGGTATGCAAATACATATTTATAATAAATAATTCTAATGGAATGTTCTGATCTGACATGTTTGTCACACATATTATATGATACAAGGTCATATAGGTCACTTGAAAAAATGCAAATGCATTCTGAATACAGTAAATCATATAATCTATGTACATCACAATATTCTGTTATAGCCAGAGTTTTGAAATAAAGGAGTCTTAGCCTAGCTGTCTTTCAAGTTTCTTTCCTGTATGTGGGGTTGACATTAGAGTTCTATACGTTGATACATATTCAATACGAACATTTCATTCTTTCTGGTACATTTCCAGAGTTCTAGCCTGCAGTGAAGGTTTTATAGTCACTGTGCAGTGCAGCAGATGTCATTCCTTTTGCCTAAGTCCTGCTGACATTTGGAGATGTGGATTAATCGAGCTACAGAATGAAATTTAATTAAAATTAAATACAGACTTGACCATTGTATCTGTTCATTTTTTACACTCTAGTGTGTACATTTGCAGTCAGTGCCATAGTTAATTTGTTTAATCAGGATGCTATGGGGGAGAAGCTGCATTTTGTTTTAAGCTAAAATTGTGGCAGATGCCAAGCAGAGCATTGTTTTTATAATTTCATGTGATACATGTTATGTAAATGATGCTATTGCTGTGCCTCAGAACAACATAAAGGGTGCAGATTATTCTATTTGCGAAGTTACTGAAAAAAGAGTACATAAGAAATGCCTTTTGGTTTTTATTTCTTTACATAAAGATGCTCTTTAAGCTGATGTTTTAAGTACTTTGTGAACTTAGTTTGCTTATTAGGAAATATATTGAAAGTGAAAGAATTACAAAAGTGTAATTTATTTCTCTCATAAAATGCCATTGTCAGAATTGCTTTAGCCTTAAGAGAGATTTGTAATGGAAATATCAACAGAAGGCATTAAAAATGCCAATACTTGATTGTAAGAATTTTAATTCTTAATAATTGAGAAGGCATATATGTGGGAAGCATTACTCTTTCTTTCTCTCCTCTCTGACCAAATTAATAGGTAGTAAATACTAGGTAGAGGATTATGGATTCTGTCTTTATGCATTTAATTTAGGTCCATCTGGAAACACTTACTTCTGCCCTTTTTTATGTAGGTAGCTACTAATTTTAGATATTCTGACTCATTCTAAATTAGGTGTCTAAAGTAGCCAAGGTAGATGGTATGAATACTTCTTTGTATTATTTATAAAGAAGATACGCCCTCCTGAATACTGTGTAATAAATTTAGTGATGTTTCCTTTTTTCAGTTTTGCCCTTCTTTACGAGGAGAGTTGTTTGGGTTTGGGGTGCTTTTCCAAGGCCACTCTTAAGAGCTTTAGGCTTTCTCTGAGGTGCTGTCTAAAAGCAGGACCATCAAAGCCTTCCTCAGCACCTTTGCTCCTTCTCCCTAGAGCTTAGCTGTGCAGAAGTACTGTGAAAAAGCTCCTAAGAATATAAGAATGACAGGGCTGATGCACCAGAAGTCATCTGGCCAAATTTTCCATCTCACAGCAAGCAGAAGTGGATGCTTACAGAGGAGCCTACAGATGGGCGACAGAGTAAGGTTTCTCAGATTACTCTCTTGTCTTCAACAGCTCAGAGGCTTTCTTAACCACAGGAAGTATCTTTATATTTCAGAGTTGATGAGAGATTTCTCATCTATGAACTTGTCCATGAACTTAAATCCTTGTAGCCTTCTAGCATCCATAGTGTTCCATAATTTACTTACACATTTTGTGGAAAAACACCCCTTTTTGTTTGCTTTTACCCTTACCCTGTTCTCTACATTTTATGCCCACTAGCTCCTGTGTTGGAAGCAATAATGCTAAGTGGATTTCTTGTCATCAAGTCCACACTATTCTAAGTTTTGTAGACTTCTAGCATATCCTGCTCTTTACCAGACTGAAGTAATCAAGCAATCTATCTCACCCATTTTTCTACCTTATTCAGTTCTTTTTTGTTTGTTTCTTTGTTTTTTGAGGAGAAGGATGGAGGAACCAGAAAAGCATACAGTATTTAAGATGTGAACAAGCCTTGGATTTATATTCATTCCACAGTCTAATCCTCTTCCCTATTTTCCTGTTAAATGTGTGCTTAAAATCCCAAGATACCTCAACATCTTATGTGTAGATGGTAATAATCAGCTCACAGCCTATCACTTTTATAGGTGAAGTTAGGATTGAGTTTCCCTTCGACATCACTTTGCATTTGTCTCTGCTGAATTTCATCTGCCATCTTAATGCCCTGTAGTTGTGTCATGTGGTCTCTCTTGGTCTTTTTCACCAGCAGTTCCTCACTTTGCCATTTGGAGTTACTTAGTATCATCGTCAAACTGTGCCATCTCACGTTCCTTCACTCCCCCTTTATTTATCATTTATAAATAAGTTAAGCAGCTCAGATCTCTGTGGAATTCCTCCGACAAGCACTGTGCAACCTGGCTATTTATTCCTACCTCTGTTTCCTGTGTTTGAACCAAATCCTATCCATGTCATGACCCTTCCTTTTTTGCTGCGGCTGTTTAGTTTCTTTAAAAGGCTTTGGTGAAGGACTTTGTCAGAAGCTTTTGAATATCCAAGCAGACTATATTAAACAGATCTCCTTTATAAACCTGACTCTTGATTGCTTTGTCACATATGACTTCCCTTTACAGGGGCTACGCTAACGCTTACATAGTACAACAATCATTCAAATTGAGATAGAGTTTTCAGCTGAGACCGTTTTGAAGATTCAGGTGTAGGAATTTTTCCAAGTTTTCCACAGTTAATACAGAAGCAAAGAAGAAAGCAAAGCCAAAAAAAAAATTGTAATGCATGCTGATTATCTTCTAGCCCTTTGAATAGTAAAGCAGAGTGCCTGCTCCTGATATGCTTGAAAAAAAAAGTACTGTAAGGTATTTTATGCCATTTTTGTGTATTTACTCAAAGTCTCTTCTGGACTGACTTACTGTGTTTTTATACCTAACTTGCCATAGTTTACGATAGTCTTTATTTTCAACTTTCTGAATAATACCTTCCTGCTTTTAATAACCTCCTTTTTCCCTGCTGTCTAGTTATGTTAAATTCTTTTTGCCATGTCTGTCCTCTGAAGTGACCGTTTGATATTTGCCTCCAACATAGTGTTCCTTGTCTTTACACTGCCTACAAGAATTTAACTCTTAACTGTCTCTCCTTGATGCTTTCCTTCTTCGTGTATAGCAGAATGAGTGTCAAAGTTGAGTGCAAGTTTTTGGAGCGAAGCACAGTTGCGCAGCATTTTGGAGGTTTGTTGCTTCTGCAAGAATGTTAAATTTAAGCACGTTATAGTTGCAGTTACAGAGTGGATTTTTGACAATAACATTTCTGCAAGAACATTGAATTTAAGTGCATTATAGCTATTGTTCCAGAGTGAATTTTTGACAGTAACGTTTTAAATTATGTCTAGTGTTCTACTCAAAATCAAGTCAAAGGTTTCTTCTCTCATGGGCTGTTAAGCAGACTGTTCCATCAATCAATCACTGACCATGTCTACAAATTTAGTCTTATCATCAGGTTGCAATATGATATTTCTCCAATTCACAGGGTGAGAGACTAGTACAAGTCTTCCATTACTGTTGCATTCTTGCTCTCAGCTCTCCCTCAGCATGTCCTAGGCAGTGTCACCAATTCCGGTCAGGCAGTCATAACATAGTACCAGTCCTACATTTTTCCAGTCTAGGTCTTGAATTTCAATCATTATAGAAGCTGTATATCTTCAGCCAGCTGGAGTCAAGATCAAATGCACTTGGTTGCTGGAAATAGACTGAGCCAGTATCCCAACTAACCTGGATTCTTAGAATCCTTCTGAAACTTTGCAACTACAGTTGTAAAATTAAATGTACAGAAGATAATGCCTCAGAATACCATCTCTTTCCTCTTCTCAGTTTTAATCACCTGAAATTTGACTTCTTTTGCTGCTCTTATTCCTAGAGTAGCAAACATAAGGCAATTATTCCTAGATACAAGCTGAGATGAACAGTGATTTTGAAATGACTGTCCCCAGTCTTGGAACTGACAGTGAAAATCAAAAAATGTCCTACGAATTATTATTGGAAGACATTAAATACGTTCATGGTAAGAAAGGGTTTAGGCCAGTCAACTGTAGGGTAATAGATGGATATGATTCATTATGTATATGTATTTTAATAGCAAATGAACAGAAGACTGGAAAAGTAGCTGAAAGGAAGAAGGTAGCATTTTGAGTGCAACCTGAGAAATGGAAGGAAAATTAAAATGAATGTACTCTGAGGGTCGAGAGACCCAGTAACTCAGAAATTTGGAAGGAGCCTTTGTGTAGCACCAAAGATCAGTACCCTCTGTGCAGGAAACTGGCACTGTGATCGATGGACATATAACTGCATGAAGTGGGAAAGTTTTTGGATTGACTTTAGTGAGAGTGCTCTGTTACAGTGATATGGGTACTGAAATTTGTACTTTCAGGAGTGGATGTGCAAAAGAAAGGTTTGGTGATGATAATAATGAGGTATATCAGGATTAGGTAAGACTCTGGATGAAGAAAAAGCAAAAGACCAGTAATTATTTTGAAGATGCTGGGGTAGTGAAGCTGGGTAGTTACCCTACTGACATAATTGTGGGTTTGAAAATGGAAAGAGAGATTTCTTAATAAAAGCATTAGGGAGAAGAAAGATTAAACTTAAGTACCAAGATAACAGCATGACATTTAGGAGCGGGTATTGAAAGGACAATTGAAGAGAAGATACAAGAGAAAGGAAGATTGACAAGGTTTTTCAGAATCAGGACTGAGTGCAAGGAATGATAGGAGGAGTGAAATGATAGTGAAAGTAATAAATTCTACATTAGAGGTGTGACTATAAAAGGAAGAAGGGGAGGACATGAAGAGACGAGACCTCTTAGAGTTGTTTGTTAGAGAAGGTATAGAAGAGCATTCAATAGTAGAACAGCCTGGGAGAGGAGAGTCACTGTAGTAAGGGTAGGAAAGTCAATAGAAAAGAGCAGGCAGATCACACTGCTGAAGATCAGACTAGGAGAAAAATATATTAAGGGCTAAATAGATGACAGTCACTGTAACTAACAAGTTATATGGATTAACTTTAAAGAGATTCCAGAAAGCCTGACAGGAATATCTTAGAATTTTTTTTTTTAGATTTGATGTAAGGGAAGAGACTAGTGAGTCACCTTGGCAAAGAACCTGTATTCAGCAAAAGCGAGCACTGCTTGTTCGCTTATCTCATAGGAAGTGAGACATTGAAGGACAGTCTCATTTTAGGGGAAGCTTGTTTCTCTGTATGTAGTGATTCATTTAAACATTGAGGCACTATAGTCATGTCTAGTTTATTTATCCTGCATATTTCTATTATTTCAAATGTATCTGTTTAATGCCTACTGTTCTAACATTTAGAATTTTACTAATGTATTAGTTCGTATCGAGCTTCATAGTTAGCTAGTCACTGTTTTTCCTCTAAAGTTTTAAACTGATTACCAGTGAGGGTCATTATATGCCTTTTTATTTGTGTGCTTAGGGTACCAAAATGAACTGAGTCATAGACATGGAAGAACTTCTTTTTCAGGCTTTCTTTGTTAACTTCAGAAGTGAAGTCTAATATTGGGTAGGTAGCCAGTAAATTCTCTATGGAGAGAATTCTTCAGTTCATTTAGGGACAAAACTAATCCTTCTTCTTCTCTCATTGCAAGCTTGCATATATATATATTTTTAAACAAGCTATTTCATCTGAAAACCAAATTAATTTCAGAATCTGTTTTAGATGCTTATGACTTTTTCATTTGTGGGAGTGTTACTCAGGGTGACAGAGATTCCTATCCTCTCTCATACTCTGGTCCATGTTGCTGTGAGAAATGCACAGATGCACTTTTACATTGAAAATTGGAAGCTATGGTAATATGAGACAAAAAAGTCCTGTTCTTAGTCCAATTAGAAGTTAATAATCTGCCTGTATTATACTCTTTGTCTAAGTGATACAGAGTCTAATACCTGTGACATTTGCTGCAGAAATTGCTCTGTGGGGTTCTCTGCTTCACATAATTTGGACTTGCCCCAAGATTATTTAATTATGAAAAAAGAAATTTGTGCTGTCATTGAACCAATGTTGGAGATTTCAAGTGGAACCAACATATGCTAAACCTATATAAATTATTAAACCAGACTTACACTTTTCCTTTAACATGTTGTGGATGTCCATGTGCCTAGTCTGTAGGATGTAGTCAGAGTAAACTACTCCTGTCCTGGAATAGTTACTGCATAAATAGAAATAATTCTTATTTACATATTTTCAAGACAATAAAATCTCAAAAGACAACAACAACAAAAAAAAAAAAAAAGAAAAAGAAATTCAGTGCAGTCTCCCATCTCCCAAAGGCTTATGATGACACTGGTAGTCCTGAGTCGGTGTGATAAGTTCTCCTAAAGCTATACTCTTGTTTAGTAGATTTTGGTCAGGTGAATGCTATGGGAACATTTTTCTGCTGTATTATTCAGGTTGTGATGCTGGGCTTTAAAGTTGCATACTATCAGAATTATTTTCATCAATCTTGCGAACAGTTACTACAATATATATTTTTTTTATTTTTCTTCTTTAGCACAGCATTATGTAACTCTCAAATTATCCTGACCAACTGACAGGCTTTTATTTTCTCTTTAATAAGTATTTTAGTTTGGTGACCTATGTTCATTAGGCTGAATATTTCAGAGAGGAAGAGAATGAGTACCTGTGAGAAATGCCATTCTTTGATGCCTTTGATGAAGAGACGCTTCATGCAGTCAGCATGACACACAGCATGGGTGTAATCCTTGACTACAGGCAGATTTTAAAACATCAAGTGGTCGTCTGCATTTTTTTTTATGGGTGCTTTGGGGTTGGGCTTTTTAATGATATAAAGACTATTGCAAGACTGCAGACCTTCTTATACTCTGATCTAGTAATCATAAGGCCTGACTTTGTAATTTCACAGCTGTATTATTATTGCATATTCTGTGAACTCCGTTAAGGAGTGTGTATGGAGTGGGCAAAGATTATAGTTTATTATTCTTTTTGAAATCTGGATAAAAGGAACATAGAGTTCTTATTGAGTCTTTTTCAGCAAGTTATATCAGATATTTATTATGTCATCATCATGAGGAATTAGTATATTAGTTATAACCATTTGTGCATTTTTAAGAAATTGTTTCTTTAGGAATGCTCAGTGGCAGATATTTAAGGAATTGTGCATTTTTTGTTTTGTTTTCTTAAGGAAATGATCATATGACATTGATACATTGGCTTAAGAAGGAAAAGATAGTGAAGAGAGAAGTTTTGGAATACCTAAGATCCCTAAATATCATTGTGTAGACTATTTTAAATGAAGCGTAGCTCTGAAAAAACATAATGACAAGCAACAGCATCTAAAAAAATTATGGTTTGAGTGAGACTTCACAAAGACATTAAGTTACCTAAAGATAATGTTGGCTTATGAAATTTTATTTCCTTTCATTTGTGTGATGTTTTTTGATTCTTCAGAGGTGCATGAATCACATTTCA
Organism: Tinamus guttatus; assembly: GCF_059628265.1. NCBI lineage: Eukaryota > Metazoa > Chordata > Aves > Tinamiformes > Tinamidae > Tinamus > Tinamus guttatus. Next base: position 359,995 of record NW_028288908.1, read on the forward strand.
AGCTTTTTTTTCCTGTAAGTTTAAAATTTTACCCTTTAAAAAATGACAATGAAGATTTTTATTGATTCTGGTAGGATGAACTATCTCAACACTTGGCATATAATTATAAAAGCAAGTAATGCTACATCACCTTTTCTAGGTCATGGGTAAAGATCAAGTAGTTTCCTCTGTTCTCTATTTTCCTTTAGTGACATCTCCTTTTGCAGGTGGAAGTAGGAACAAAATGGACTTGCCTGCCATCTCTTCAGCTTTTCTCTTTTGGAAAGCCATTTTGTCTAATTGAACTTTTGGTTCATGAAGTTATCACGTGTAATATTCTTCAGGCCTTGTTATGATCTGCTTCAATGAGTGTGCAACATCCCTGGGAAAATGATGGGGGAGGAATGGGGTGTTATGAGTTCAGTCATGTTAAGCCATTGACTTAGCACCATTTCTCGATTTAGTCTCATAGACTGGCTGAGTGCAGGCAGGTCTATGTTACAGACTGCAAGACAGAAAAAAATAGTATAGGGATATTTTAAATGAGGTACCTTAGGTACTAGAAACCATCTAACTTGAGCAGTTTGAAGCTCCCCACAGGCTAATTTTCATTGCTGAAGCCAAGTAAATTAGCTCACATGAAGCTTGTGCTGCTGAGTAGAGAGCTTCTGCTACCCAAGTTAGTTCATCTAAAAATAGCTTTGTAATCTTTCTATTATATGCAGGCTGTGGTGTGGGCATATGTTTTCTGGCTAGCAGTGTTTTGGGAGTCAGTGAAATTGGAATGGTTAAAGTCCAAAGATACTCACTCTACCCAATAGTAATTTTAGAAGCAGTTTAAATGGTCAGGTTAGAAAGTAGTTTGATATGAACTTAAACTTCCCAAAGCTAGTATATACAAATTTATTAACTGTAAAAGAAATGTCCAATTAGCTCTGATTCTGTTGTTTAATACCAACTTTGAAAGTGACTATTTGCTTTCATATGCTAGTGTTTTGGTGTAACATGTTGCTTTATGCCTGAATTAGAAGTTTTATTTTCATCTGGACTGTTCATGCCAGACTTGTGTTTCCTTAAAGGATTGGTGATAGCAAGAAAAACTGTATCTGCCAGTTTAATGTACTGATATATCAATTTTTCTTAAAAAATGTGATTCATGAAATAAGAGATGGACCAAATATATATGTTATTTTTAAGGTAGGAGTAAAGGTGCAATGTAGGCTATAAAAACTACACATTTATTTATCACAGTGATGGTGGAAGAAATGTCTGTTTCCCCTGTTGTGTGACAACTTCCCAAGATACATATTGGGATGCTTGTCATTATTTTCTGACAAATACTTTTTTGAAAATATCTAATGGTCTGTAAGTGTGTGAACTAGTCTCTATATACTTAAATGTGGAGACTTTGCTTTAATGTAGTTGTGATGTAATACAAGCAAGGATGGTACAAATACCTCTCTCCATTCAAGAAGAGTGATTAGTGTAAGCAGGCATAGCTGAATATAGATTTAGTTTTTCTTTTCTGTCTTGTTGGATACTTTGTTCCTCTAAGTGAAAGTATTCTGATGGTGTAGAGTACACTGACTTGAGTATAATCTAATCCAAAAATGAAGACTTCCAGAACTATTTTAGAAAGATTTTGATTCTACTCAGCATGAAGACTTGCTGTATTTCTGAGCTGTAACAAGGAGATTTTTGTAAAATGTTCTTCATAGTAGAACTTGTTTTATATAAGAAACATACCTAAAAAACTAATTTATTTTCTCCTTTCTGCACTGCAAGCCACAAAGTGGGATTAATAATAGATTTAAATTTGCTAAGTGCATTTACTCCTTTGTGCCATCATAAAGAGAATCTATTACTGTAAAATTGAGGCTTAGTTCCAAATTGCGCCATTATGAAGTTTTATTCCAACAATGTTTTGTCTCTAATACACTTCCCTCATTGTAATTCTATTGCAAACCAGATGTCTAGCATCAAGTCTCACAATAATTATTTTAAATTGCTACTAGGAACAGTAGTCCTGGTGGGATATATTATTACCATTCTAACAAGATGAATTTCAATGCACTTGTAACCATATTATAGTTTATTATGAAAGAAAGAAAATCTTTGAGTTGTGGGTAGGCAAGCAGACACAGAATACTTAAAAATGATTTTTAGCAACTTTATGTTGCACTTTTATATTGTTGAATTAGTACTAATTATACATTAAAATGTATTAGAATTATCACTGTGTAGTGATGTTAGGTGCTACTAAGATAGGACGGAGTTTTCTAAATGGATTTTTTTTGCTGTAATATTCTGGTGGACTTAAAAGTAATAAGTCTGGTGTGTAGGGGGACATTGTACAGGGGGGTGCCTTTGACCGTCCTTAACCTGGACTGAAAAGGCTGACGTGCAGAATCACTGAATTTCGGTAAACAACTTTTAAGGAAGTGTCTCCTGTACTTGAGGAAGTTCCTAGGACTGAGATGCTGTTTTTAAATCTTGCGGTTAGGCGCTTGGATACGGCTTAGCAACCTATGATATGTTAGCACGTTAATGCTTGTAACCAATTACTGATGCTCTGCCGAGATGTTGCTATGATAATTGCTATATATTGTGATACGTAACGCGAAATAAATGAAGTCAGTTCCAGCTTCTATGAAGTTGTTGTCTGGCATTCCTGACCCGCTCCAAGCTGCAACAAGTGGTGCCCGAACAGGGACTCGATTCTGAACAAGCACTCGATTCTGAACAGGGACCAGTACAGGGACCGGTACAGGGACTTGGCACAATGGTGCAGGATTCCGGAGGACGACGTACGGGTGCAGCCGAGTGATCCGACCAAGACAGGGATCGGAGCGGGTAAGCCGGCCGTGATTGCGCACACGGAAAAGACGGCGTTGGGGGGCAAGAAGCTGGGGCCCGGGACGGAAAGACAGCGTCAGGGGAGGACTAGAAGCAGAAACCCCGGTGTACGTATGCATGGAGCGAGAAGCTGCTGTACAACTGCTGCTGGACTTATTAGCAAAAAGGGAGGCAGCAGTGAGCATGAAGAAGCTGTATGAGCTGTATAAATGGGCTAGAGACAAGGGACGCTTGCAAAGCCCCAAGCTGAAGCAAGGGGGTTCTGAGCCCCACCATTGCCCAAAGGACATCACAGGGCCACCGCCGGATCGTGAGCCTCCCAAAGCTGCGAGGAGTGTACCTGTAAAAGCCTTTGCAAGCACTTCAGGACCGGGACCGCCACGCCACCGAAAACCGCTGGTGTCTGGAGATCCATTGCCAACCCCCCCCGGCCCGCGTCCTCATCTGTGCCTGTGGCGCCTGCACCGTCTGTGCCCCCGCTTCTGGACCCCGCCCCGTCGCGCCTGAAGAACGGCCCGGCTGGGTCCAGGACTTGTTAGATCGCCTTGAAAAAAGGAGAAGAGGGGGGCGGGGAAGAGAAGGAGAATGAAATCAAGGAGACTTATGTTGCTGAAGGCTTGACAACAGCCAGGAGAGAGGTGCAGGGGGATTTGATCCGTCTTTTAAAGTGGGGGTTGAAGAATTGTAATGCTTTAAATGAGGATAGAACCCGTTATTAGGGCTATTATTTCTATTTGCTATGTTCATCTCTATTATGTATTGTATCCTTTGTATATTGATGCTGACACGAGGTATGGTTGAAAGGTGGAAATTTGTATGATCCGTAGAGTCATAAAATTATTGTACGAAATAGAATCCAGACCTTGAGAAAGAAGATGTTTGCCTGCCCGGTCTGAGTGATAAGGAGCGCGGAGGTGGCTGCTCAGCCAGGCTCAGAGTCGACCTCCTCCGAAAGCAGCTGAAGGCAGCTGCTCGACCAGACTTGTAGCCAACTTAACTGCAAACATCCTCTAAACTAATTTGAAGGTCAAAACACCCGAGAGGGAGGGAGATGAGAAAGGCAGGACCCTCAGACTGACGACTGGGACAATTTACTGGGATGCACACCTGCACACCCAGGAGGGAAGGTTAGGTGACTGAAGGCGGAGTTTGTCCGCCCCCCTGGTCTGCCTGCTGGCACGTACTGGCCCTACGTGGCAGGATGCACCGGGCATAAACAGACAGTGCAGAGAGAAAGGGAGGGTGAGACTCCTAACACTGAGGCCTACGTTGTCTCTGGGGGGACGCCCGCCGCATTAGGAGCCTGTCAGCAACCCTCTAATCTGCCAACTCGAGAGAATGTTCAGTCTCAGTGTCCTGCCGACAAGTATTACCTCACGAGTAATTATTCATACTTTGCTACTTTAACGTGCTTTCACCTGAATAACCGTAGCCACTTTGTTCTGTGTGATTATTGCCTAATCCCAAACCCATTCGCAACCTAATTGGCAACGAGGATGGGACTTGGCAATTGAGACAGTGGAACTCACTAGTGGAGTGCAGAGCTATGTGAGGTCGTGCCACTGGATAGAAATTGTGTTTGTGCTGTTTGTGTGCGTGGTCTTTAGATCTTTATTGTGTAATATATATATCAGCAGAGAGGGCTGAATAAGCACAACAGGAAAGTGCAGAATTCGAAAGCAGGAAAGCCAGGAATAACTCAGACTATGGCGCCCCCCCCCCCCACCAGTGGAGGACTGGGAGCCGTACTTTGACTTGTATCCTTGGAAAGAGAATAGGGAAATACTTTAGCATGGGAAACAAGAATGAAGCGACGGCCAAGCTCCAGTGCGACTGGCACGGAAGGACCTGCAACAGTCCTTACAAATTGTAAAAGCCTCACTTGCTACTGGAGCGGAGACCTCCTTAATATATGGAAATCCCAAGCAATTTCTGGGGAGGAAACCAAATTGAAGCAATGCAAACATAAATAGAAATGGAAATCGAGAACCCTTCAAAATGATTGGGACATCTTAATAATCGATTTAAAAGATTGTTTTTTCACCATACTATTGCATCCTGAGGACCATGACATAGTGGAACGTAAGAACCAAACGCTGAAATGCCAGCTACAAAAAAAAAAAAAAAAAAAAAAAAAAAAAAAAAAAGAGGAGAATTGGGAATTATGCCTGCAGAAAAATTGGCAAGAGCAGAATATATTTTAAACTTTTTGAGATTACCCCAGGATAGCCTAGTCCCTCTGATGGTCAAATACAGGGCTGGGCTAAAGGGAGCCCTGACAGAAGTAAAGTCAGGTCCGTGTAAGATGATGCTGAGAGACTGGGACACGGGAAAAGGGACGGGACCTTTGGACTTGATAACCTGGGGAAAAGGGTATGCTTGTATCGTTACAGATGCTGGAACCAGATGGGTGCCAGAAAAATGGGTGAGACCTTGGCTGGAAGCAAACTTGCATACATCAGACGTAGCAGGCAGGCAGCTGGTACCCTAGCTGTGGAAAGTGTGAGCCTGCAGAAGAACAACATGGGAGGAAGAGGTGTTACTGTCATTATTAGCTGTATATTGTGGCTGTTAGGAGGTAATGTTGCTTTTAATGCTATTATAGAAGCTGATGCTACTTTTAACACTGATGGATATGTTAAAAAAGGTTACTGTAAGTAGTGATTGCATTGATGATGTTGATTTATGGAGTGATTGGGAGGTGATAGTGATGTCTTTCTTCGTTCCTGGGGTGTCAGCCGCTCGAGCTCACAGGAATATTGGATGTCTTGCATGCTGGGCAGTTAAGCAGGCAAACGCAACCAGTATTGTGCTTAGTGAGTTGTCAGATGATTTAACCCAGGTACAACACGCTGTACTGCAAAACCGTGCCGCTATTGATTTCCTGCTTCTTGCTCACGGACATGGGTGTCAGGACTTCGACGGAATGTGCTGCATGGACCTGCAAGATCACTCAGCAGCTATACATCGACAACTCCACGACTTGATCAAACATACGGAGAAAGTAACAAATGATGTTGGGTTTTTCGGACTTGATGGGTTAACTGACTTGTTTGGAATCGGGGGATGGATAAAATCGCTGGTGAAATCGCTATTAATGTTGTTACTATGGGGACTGTTGCTTGTAGTTGGTTTAATGATTGCTTGGACCTGCTTGCGCGCTTTGATATTACATTTGTTAACTGCCTTGTCACGTAATCCGAATCTGACATCTCAAGGTTGGCTTGCTTCTCGGGGACATTTGATCTAAAGAAAAAGGGGGAGATGTAGGGGGACATTGTACAGGGGGGTGCCTTTGACCGTCCTTAACCTGGACTGAAAAGGCTGACGTGCAGAATCACTGAATTTCGGTAAACAACTTTTAAGGAAGTGTCTCCTGTACTTGAGGAAGTTCCTAGGGCTGAGATACTGTTTTTAAATCTTGCAGTTAGGCGCTTGGATACAGCTTAGCAACCTATGATATGTTAGCACGTTAATGCTTGTAACCAATTACTGATGCTCTGCTGAGATGTTGCTATGCTAATTGCTATATATTGTGATACGTAACGCGAAATAAATGAAGTCAGTTCCAGCTTCTATGAAGTTGTTGTCTGGCATTCCTGACCCGCTCCAAGCTGCAACACTGGTGGACTTAAGTCAGGTGAACTGGAGCTAAGGGTGGGTAGAAACTCATGAAGAGCAATGTAAAATTGATGAGGGCACTCTAAGAGCTCAAGTCAAATGACAGAGCCCTGCTTCATAATGAGAAAAGTATTTATATGCTAAATTCATCCTACTTAGCCCAGAAACTTTAAAGTAGATCTTCACTATAAATGAATGATTAGCTGATATATAAATAGAGTAAAACACTGGTCATGGACTTATCAAGCTGTGGAGTTATATAATTCAGTTCTTATTCTGTATTTAAATAATATGTAATTATATTTAAGCAGATATTCTATATCAGTTTGAAGTTTAAAACAGATAAATATGTAATATTTTAATCTAAAATACTGCTCAGAAGATGGCTAAAATTTCCAATTTTTCCAATTCTACATTTAGAAAACTCAGAACTGAATATGGTTTGAGCAACATTGAAATAACTTTCTTGGGTAAACAAGAGAATGAAGGAAAGTTATACAATATTCTCATAAAAAGGAAAAGAGCACTTACCATTTTGTAGTACTTCACAGGAGTAAATTGTTAGCAACACTTTAAAGAATCTATTCAAAGGAGGACAGGTGCTGACAGCAATTTCAAAATGTGTAAAGTGTGGGATAATGGTCAACCAGGAAAGATGGCCATGTTCCCTTGGCCATGGAATTACCACCAAGAGAACCATAGACTCATTTCCTCAACATCCTTAGCAAGAGAAGACCAACTGCACACAACACATGGAGCAGATTCATCAATGCCTCATTACTTTTGGTTTTAAATTGAGCAGATTGCATATGCGGAATATGGTGTTGGTAGCTGAACCTAGGGAAGGAGCATCTTGTCTGTATATAGCCAATTGGCTGTGTATTCAGTTTAAAAGTGGTCAAATATGGTATTATCTTGGTGACTTCATCTATAGATACAGCTGTAAAAGTCACAATACACTCTCATTTTGAGAAGTCTGTCTGGGTAATGGAAAAATTATTAGATGTAGAATATGCCTTGAGTCTAATGGTATGTTTTCTTCAAGTGCTCACATCCCTCTTTGTAAGCCTGTTACAATACCTTCCTTTCCTACTCCCATTTCTGAATTCTAGTCTTTTCTGTGATTTTTAGGATAGAACCTATGACCCAAAAGTAAATGCTGAACGTGTTTCTCTAAGGATGTGACATGCACAAAAAGGTATTACGCTTGTAACTGCCAATTCATTTAAAACTATAGTTGGTTAAAAATATTGGTGTAAAGAACTAGAGAGGATTTTTGATGTGTTTTACAGGGGACATTCTCATATTCCCTTGTACTTGTTTCCACATTTACCTTAAATCCTTAAATTCTACACTCTTAAGGGAGTGCATTTAAAAGTGTAACAATTCTGTGTTTGTAGTTCCATATTTGTACTCCTATATGTATAGTTATCATACCTAGATTACTCATACACTTCTAGAGACTTGAAAAAGAGATTGTAAAAAGGAGATTGTAACATAACCACGTAACTAGAAATGCAAAATGAGTGTTACACAGTGTGCTAACACACTGTGGTAGCAAAAGCTAAACTCCTATGTTGGTGGGCACATTTTCACATTTGGCCAACTGACTTGTATGATAAAGTCACTGTAGACTTAGACTATCATTTATTAAATTTAATTAGAAGAGAGCCCAGTACTCCTTAAAAGTAAACCCTACTCTTGCAGCACACAGTAAATATACGTACACATCCAAGGTCTTTGCTGGATCAAGGCTAAAGTCTTCAAAAGTCAGAAACTTTGAAATGAATTACAAATAACCACATCATTGCCATTGCTGTTGCTGCATTACAAATAAATGCATAATTCTGGGTTTGGTGTTGCCAGCTTGGAACGATGGAAGTAATTTAGCTTGCTTAGAAAAAGTACAAAGTAACTAGAAATGAGTATGATGAGTGCAAATGTCATGCAATGCAATGGACCACTATGCTTCAGTCCATTATAAAGGTATGGCTTAACAACGGACACAATAGTAGTTCAATGTTCATCTTCATTTTGCCCCTTTTTATCTGCTAGAATTCTTAGTAAAAGCATTTAAAATGTTTTTCTTTTTTTTTTTTTGGTAACAACTTATGTGTGGCCCTTCTAAAAGTTCTTCAGTAGAATCACAGAATGGTTAAGGTTGGAAGGGACCTCTAGAGATCATCTAGTCCAACCCCCCTGCTCCACCAGGGACACCTAGAGCACGTGGCATCCAGGCAGGTTTGGAAGATCTCCAGACAAGGAGACTCCACAACCTCTCTGGGCAGCCTGTTTCAGGAAATTTCCTCACAGGAAAGAAGTTCTTCCTCATATGGAGGTGGAACTTCCTGTGTTTCAACTTACACCCGTTACCCCTTGTCCTGTCACCGGCCACCACCGAGAAGAGCCTGGCCCCATCCTCCTTACATTCACCCCTCAGGTACTTGAACATATTGATCAAGTCTCTTCTCAGCCTTCTCTTCTCCAGGCTGAACAGGCCCAGCTCGCTTAGTCTGTCCTCATACGATAAGTGCTCCAGTCCCTTAATCATCTTGGTGGCTCTACGCTGCACCCTCTCTTGAAGCTCCATGTCCTTCTTGTACTGGGGAGCCCAGAACTGCCCCCAGTACTCCAGGTGTAGCCTCACCAGGGCTGAGGAGAGGGGCAGGATCCCCTCCCTTGACCTGCTGGCAATGCTCCTCCTGATGCAGGCCAGGATCCCCTTGGCCTTCTTGGCCACGAGGGCACACTGCTGCCTCATGGTTAACCTGTTGTCAACGAGGACTCCCAAATCGCTCTCTGCGGAGCTGCTTTCCAGCAGGTCAACCCCTAGTCTATACTGATGCCTGGGGTTATTCCTCCCCAGGTGCAGGACCCTGCACTTGTCCTTGTTGAACCTCCTGAGGTTCCTGTCTGGCCTACTCTCCATCCTGTCCAGGTCCCTCTGAATGGCAGCACAGCCCTTGGGAGTGTCGGCCACTCCTCCCAGGTTGCTGTCATCTGCAAACTTGCTGAGGGTGCACTCTGTGCCCTCGTCCAAGTCATTGATGAACAAGTTGAAGAGCACCGGGCCCAGTACTGACCCCTGCGGGACACCACTGGCCACAGGCCTCCAACCAGACTCGGCCCCATTTATCACCACCCTCTGGGCTCTGCCATCCAGCCAGTCCTCAATCCACTTTACTGTCCACTTGTCCAGTCCACACTTCTGGAGCTTCCCTATGAGGATGCTATGGGAGATGGTGTCGAAAGCCTTGCTGAAGTCAAGGTAGACAACATCCACGGCTCTCCCATCGTCCATCCAGCCAATCACCTCATTGTAGAAGGCTATCAGGTTTGTCAGACACGACTTCCCCTTGGTCAATCCAGGCTGACTACTCCTGATCACCTTCTTTTCCTTGACATGCCTAGAGATGGCCTCTAGGATGAGCTGAGTCCTGTCACCGGCCACCACGGAGAAGAGCCTGGCCCCATCCTCCTTACATTCACCCCTCAGGTACTTGAACACGTTGATCAAGTCTCTTCTCAGCCTTCTCTTCTCCAGACTAAACAGGCCCAGCTCGCTTAGTCTTTCCTCATACGGTAGATGCTCTAGTCCCTTAATCATCTTCGATGGTCTCTAGGATGAGCTGCTCCATGACCTTTCCAGGGACGGAGGTGAGGCTGACCCGTCTGTAGTTTCCCGGCTCCTCCCTCTTACCTTTTTTGAAGGCTGGAGTGAGGTTGGTTTCTTCCAGTCCTCCGGCACCTCCCCCGCCCTCCATGACCTCTCGAAGATGATGGAGAGCTGCTGAGCAATGACCCCTGCCAGTTCCCTCAGCACTCTTGGGTGCATCCCATCTGGGCCCATAGATTTATGGGTGTCCCGTTTGCCTAAATAATCCCTAACCCAATCCTCCTCGACCAGCAGAAAGTCCTCCTCTCTCCTGGTTCTCTCTCTTGTCTCTGGACTCAGTAGTTCATGGGGACTGACCCTAGCAGTAAAGGCAGAAGCAAAGAAGGCATTTAGTAACTCTGCCTTCTCTGCATCCTCCGTCACCAAGGCACCCTCCCCATTCAGCAGAGGACTAACATTTTCCCTAGCCTTCCTCTTGTTGCTGATGTATTTGTAGAAGCCCTTCCTGTTGCCCCTGACATCTCTCGCTAACTCTAATTCCAAACAGGCCTTGGCCTTCCTCGTTGCATCCCTGCATTCTCTGACAATGTTCCTATATTCTTCCCATATGGCCTGGCCCTTCTTCCACATTACCTATGTGCTCTTTTTCTCATTGAGTTTACCCAACAGCTCCTTGTCCATCCACGCAGGTCTCCTGCCCGCCTTGCTCGACTTCTTTCTTATAGGAATGCACCGATCCTAAGCTTGGAGGAAGTGGTGTTTTCATATTGTCCAACTCTCCTGGACCCCCTTTCCTTCTAGGACCCTTGCCCAGGGGATTCCTCCAAGGAGCTCCCTGAAGAGGTCAAAGTTAGCTCTCTTAAAATCCAGAGTTTCAATCCTACTTTTTTGTCCAGCTTCCTCCTCGCAGGATCGTGAATTCCAACATCTCGTGGTCACTGCAGTCAAGATTGCCCCCAACCTTCACATTTCCCACTAGACCATCTCTGTTTGTTAGTATCAGGTCTAGCAGCGCCCCTCCCCTTGTTGGCGCATCAACCGCCTGCATCAAGAAGTTATCTGCGATGTTCTGCAGGAACCTCCTGGACTGTCTGCTCCTAGCTGTGTGATTATCCCAGCAGACATCAGGGTGGTTGAAGTCCCCCATAAGGACCAGGGCCTGGGATCGTGATCCTCGACCAGCGGAAAGTCCTCCTCTCTCCTGGTTCTCTCTCTTGTCTCCGGGCTCAATATATATGAATATATATATATATATGAAAAAAAATGAATTTAACAAACCCTGAGGCCTAGCAACTGCTTTTTATTTTATTTTCAAAACTTAGTAACTGGTTGTATAACTCTGTCTCGCTCTCCCAGAGGATTACAGGCTGACAATGCAACAAGCAATTGATACAGATATCATCTCAAAGAAGAATAAAACAATCTATAGATAAAAATCTACATAATCTAACAAATCAATTTCAGACAAACAAACAGGTGATTAAGAAAAGAGAGACAAAGGGGATAAAAATACAGAAATGGGATCTCTGTCCACAGTATGCTTTACTGTTAATAGTTTAGTGCCTATTTCACCGGCACATTACAATGCTTTATGACAAGTCTCATGTTTAAGAAGGAAAAAAAAAATAGCCTTTTTCTATGTCTGGACGTGAAAAACCTAGTTATTTTCCTCATCTCACTCCATGTATCATCTCCATGAAATATAACATTGCCTACAACAGTGTAAGTAATTTTACAACACTGTTACAACATGTGGAAAACATTGCCATAAATGTTAGGAAGAGAAAGATCAGTGAAAAAAAGGGCTGAAAATACTAGTAATCAGTGATGCAGCCAGCATCTTTCAACCAAGGAAAAGGGGAGAAGCAGAAGAAATTCAGTTAAAAATATATGGAAATCTGTTGTTCATTTTCTGCCTATTGCTCAAGTCATTTGTGAACTGCAGTGAAATTTGGTCACATAATGACATCAGTAACTTTAAGTCAGCAGTAAATCTGTACTTTGCACATACAGTTCAATGGTAGTCCACTTCAATATAACTTGAATATTTTTATTTGCCTAATATACAAAAGACTAAATCACTCTCAAGTCATCCCTATGAATATGAAGGGATGTTACATCTACAAAATTTGGAATATTGCAAATTACAGAAAATTTGTGTTTCTCTTAATTTAAGAACATCAGTAGAAGAAAATTAAATTGGGCAAACATTACACAAATATTGTAAATGCACTATCTAAAAGTGTTCCTAATGCATTTTCAGAGTTTTTTAGTGAGATCACTAATGTAGAAACTTGCCCAGAACAAGCTTAACTGTCTTCATGGTTTCCTCTACAGGTCTAACTGAGCAACATTGGGAACCTTATCTAGTGATGGTGGGGCCATCTGGAGGCCAAGAAGAAAGAGAGCGAGAAAAGCAAACCTACAAGAACAGCACCTCCCCCCATGTTAACCTTAGAAAACAATGAAAATCAGTCTGACTGATTTTCCCATATGTCTCACAAAAGGCAACGTCAAACTATGATATTAGAGTCCAAGACAATTTAAAGCACAAAACTGCATTTTTTTTTCATAGGGTCAAATCAGAAAACAAACTGACATTTGACACAATTGTACCTTTACTCCCCAATATGTCTCCTGAATAATTTGGCAAATAGTTTTGCTCCCTCTGCTTAGCTCAGGCTTGCTACTTAAACCACTGTTGACTGGGAAATGATAAAAAAAGACATTTTTTTTTCTGCTTTTGACTCATTATGAAGATTGGCTACTCTACAGAACAGCATGCTGACCTCTGGTACACAAATCTGACCTTGAGAAAATTATTTACTTAAATTTAATTTCATAATGGTATTATTAAATATATTTCAATTTTCCATGTTCATTAATAAATCATGCATGCATATAGATGGAATACTTTTCATTGCACATAGTGTTTACTATAGCTCAAGTTATATATTTGGAATAGCTACTAAATAGAAGCTTGATTAAACAGAAATATGTCGTGTTGAAATATCTTAATATACTTTGTATTACTATAGCTTTTTCCACTCCTAGATTCTTTGGAAAGTCAAATATTACTCTGAAAATATTGTTTTAAGGATTATAAGGCTTTAGTTTTCAAATTTATCCAGTTGAATAAGCTATAATATTGGCTTTACTAGTGTCAACAGTAATTGAAGATTTTTTCTATTATTTTTTCATTAATCTGTTATTGAAATAATACACAAAATATTTGTGTGATACAACATAAAAAAGAAAGCATGAATGTAGTAAAAATAAAACTTAAGTGATTTGAACACAATATAACCAATAGCTATTTTGTACTGAACTTCAAATTTGAAAGGGACAACACTGAGGAACTTCAGTAGCTTCAAGATGCCGCTTTCCATTTACTTGGCAGGAATGCCTGCCAATGATTTTAGAAGTTCCAGTTATTTTAAAGATATATGTACGCTGTTCCATTTATCCAATGACAAGATCCTCACATTTCCTGCATGAAAACATGAGTAGAGCTGAGCAGAGGGGCAGGATCCCCTCCCTCGACCTGCTGCCAACACTCCTCCTGATGCAGGCCAGGATCCCCTTGGCCTTGGCCACGAGGGCACACTGCTGCCTCATGGTTAACCTGTTGTCAACGAGGACTCCCAACTCCCTCTCTGCGGAGCTGATTTCCAGCAGGTCAACCCCTAGTCTGTCCTGGTGCCTGGGGTAAAGTATCTACAAGTACCTAATGGCAAAACATGAGTTCAAATACTAGTAAACTTTCTCACTTAAAAGATGTACACTGAAGGAAGGACAACCCATTAATACCACAGGAGACATTTTCACATTCCTTCACAAAAAGAGGAAGAAAATTTCAAATTTCCTATCATTTTTGACACAGAGTTCATAGACACTAGTGGCTAATACTGTAGCAGGGACTCCCATATGCAGATCTGCATAGAATTAAAAATTTTGAGCTCAATTTGCTGAACATGGGACAGTACTTTAAAAATGTATCATTATATGTCTGCCCATCTTTATAGTCTTTTCTGGGTAAGACACTAGTGCTTTGCTCTAATCGGATATGGCTACCTCACCTTCAGAGATCTACAAGACAAAGGAGGTCAAATCACAGAATGAGAATATATTAATGCATCTTTTTTCCTGCAGTACTCATACAATAAATAAATATTAAAGTCTGTAGCCCATGAGGACTGTCAGGTAGCGCAAAGCTCCTGGAGTATTCTACCAGAACAGATATGACTGATTTGCAGAAAAATAATATGTGAAACTCCTATTCTCTCTTTTATTTAAGCTCATTGCTGTAATTTGCTTACCTATTATGTACTAAATCATAGAATCATAGAATGCTTAAGGTTGGAAGGGACCTCTAGAGGTCATCTAGTCCAACCCCCCTGCACACACAGGGTCACCTAGAACACGTGGCACAGGACTGCATCCAAGCGGGTTTTGAAGATCTCCAGAGAAGGAGACTCCACAACCTCTCTGGGCAGCCTGTTCCAGTGCTCTGTCACCCTCACTGTTAAGAAATTTTTCCTTAAGTTCCTGTGGAACTTTTGGTGTTTCAGTTTGTGGCCATTACCTCTAGTTCTGTCGGTGGCCACCACTGAAAAGAGGCGGGCACCATCCTCCTCACTCCCTCCCTTGAGGTACTTATAGGCACTGATCAGGTCCCCTCTCAGCCTTCTCTTCTCCAGGCTGAACAGGCCCAGCTCCCTCAGCCTCTCCTCATAGGGCAGATGTTCCAGGCCCCTGATCATCCTTGTAGCCCTGTGCTGGACTCTCTCCAGCAGCTCCACATCCCTCTTGTACTGTGGGGCCCAGAACTGGACACAATACTCCAGATGCGGCCTCACCAGGGCTGAGTAGAGGGGCAGGATCACCTCCCTCGACCTGCTGGAGACGCTCTTCTTAATGCACCCCAGGATCCCATTGGCCTTCTTGGCCACGAGGGCACACTGCTGCCTCAGGGTCACCTTGTTGTCCACCATGACACCCAGGTGCCTCTCTGCAGAACTTCTCTCCAGAAGGTCAGTCCCCAGCCTGTACTGGTGTCAGGGGTTATTCCTCCCCAGGTGCAGAACCTTGCACTTGGCCTTGTTGAATTGCATGAGGTTTTCCACCGCCCAGTTGTCCAGTCTGTCCAGGTCCCTCTGGATGGCAGCGCAGCCCTCTGGGGTATCAGCTACTCCTCCCAGTTTGGTATCATCAGCAAACTTGCTGAGGGAGCACTCTGTGCCTTCATCCAGGTCATTGATGAATAAATTGAACAGGACTGGACCAAGGACTGACCCCTGGGGGACACCGCTAGCGACAGGCCTCCAAGTAGACTCGGCACCGCTGATCACCACCCTCTGAGCTCTGCCATCCAGCCAGTTCCCAATCCACCTCACCGTGCACTCATCTATCCCACACTTCCGGAGCTTGCCCAGGAGGCTGTTGTGAGGGACGGTGTCAAAAGCCTTGGTGAAGTCGAGATAGACGACATCCACCGCTCTCCCCTCATCTATCCAGCCGGTCATTCCATCATAGAAGTCTATCAGGTTAGTCAAGCAAGATTTCCCTGTTGGGGCCTTAGTAAGAATATATAGGAAAGTGGAGTTTGTGGGGAACTGGACCGACGCCTAGCAACCGAACACCTGGAGGAGAACCAATCAGCTGGGAGCCTGTAGCCAATGAGTGCTGCTCCTCAGCGCATGCCCACCTGCATGGGTATAAAGCCCTGCTACAGACAACAGCAGAGTGGAGTTGACCTCACTTTGTGTGGAGGTGTTGTTTGCTCTGGCTTGTGGAGAGGGCCCTGGCACTTGGCGCAAGAGTGACCCTCGACATCTGGTGACCCCGACGTGATCGTGCGAGAACGCGAGGGATCTTACTGGAAGCGGATTGTGATCACAACCTGGTGAGTCAGAATGGGAATTGGCGCATCTAGAGTGAAAGTTGCTGCAACAGCAATGGAACATGATACTGTTGAACGCTTCGTAAGGCTTGCTCAAAAAACTAAGATTGAGGTCTCGAAAACCGAGCTAACTGATTTATTACTATTTTGTAAGAAGAGAAAAATCATAGAAGAAGCCTCCCAGGCATGTAAATTTGAATCATGGGAGCGAGTAGGAAAAGAACTATGGGACGGTGTACAATTAGGCTCGGAGGAAGCGTGGCGCCTCACAAAGACATATCGTCTCATATGGCCTATGTTTGAGCGGTTAGTCGCTATCGCCTTTTGGGAAGCGCTCCATGGAGAAGAAGAGGAAAACGGGTCTGAAAGTTCTGAATGTACTAACAATACTGAGCCAATTCAGTGTAAGAAAATAGATAATAAGAGAAAGGTAACCTCACCTAAACAGGCATGTCTGGTAACTTTGGCCGAACAAGAAGTATGGGGGGGAGTGGATGAGTATCTCCCCCCATGGGAGGGGGAGGAGCGACCACCCCCCACAGCACCCGAATGGGAAAAGCGACCACCTCCCACAGCGCCCGAATGGGAGGGGGGAAAAGCGACCAACCCCCACAGCGCCCGAAATGGAAGTGGACCCAGTTAAAGTACCGATCCCAGATGGATCGGACGATGATAATGCCGTGGTTCAAAAAATGCGACGAACTTCGGGGACAGGCAGAGAGAATGACAGAATTATTAGAACAAATGCGGCGACTAGACGGTGGGTCCAAGGCCAGAGATGTGAAGGCAGCCTATAAGGCTGCCCATAGGGCTATAGTCGAAGGGTTGGAAAATGTAGACAAACAATTAGAGCAGTGGGAGGCACGAAAAGATGCTCCTAAGATTTAAAAGAAAGCAGCTGGAGGAAGTGACCCAGCTGAAGAAGGATTGTTGCCGGAGCTCCCAGCCACTTCCACTGCAGGTGGAAGTAATGATGAGGAAATGCCACCTGTTGATCCAACATTTAATGCGGGAGCACGGTATAAAGGACTCATAGAGAATGCTCAACTACAAGGAGAATTTGTATTAACACCACTAGCAGCTCCCGTAGTAACGGGAGCCCAGGGCCCCAGGTGGGAACCTCTCGATTGGAAATTTGTTCAAGGCATACAAAAAACAGTAATGCAGTATGGGCATGACAATAAGTTGGTGAGAAATCAGGTCTCTGCCCTGTTTAAATATTCCCATATGGTACCTGCGGATAGCAGAGCGATAATGGAGCTCCTGCTTTCCTCTACCGCTTACATGCTTTGGTTAGCAAAATGGCAGGAAAGATTAGAGGAAAAACAATTGGAGAATCTAAATCGCAGTATGGACGATCCATTAAGGGTTGCCACCCTTGATCAACTAATGGGGAATGGGCGTTACCGGGCAACCGAGGCCCAGGCAGCGCTCCACCCCAGGATACTACAGCAATCAAAAAATGCAGCGCTAGCCACTTTTCTTGCACTACCACAAATAGGAACGCCACAGTTACCATACACAAAAATAACGCAAAAGCCGAATGAGTCTTTTTTCAACTTTGTTGATCGACTGAAGGAAGCCCTGGATATGGCACCTAATGTGCCTGCGGAAATGAAAGCAATATTGGCAAAAGATCTAGCAGTTCAAAACGCAAACCAAACTTGCAAGCAACTGTTAGCTACTTTGCCACCAGGAGCTTCAATTGTCCAAATGATAGAGACCTGTGCCCGAGTGCCATTGATGGAGGAAGAACAAAAAGCAAAAATACATGGTGCGGCTTTGGCCGCAGCAATTAAAGGAGAAAGAATGTCTAGAAAGGAAGACAAGAGATTTCATGGGACATGTTTCCTATGTGGTCGATTAGGACACATGAGGAGGAAGTGTCCCAACAGATTCAGGATGGAGGATATGGCCCCGAGAGGATTTAATGGGACCTGTACGAGATGTCAAAGGTTCGGGCATAAGGCAGCGGAGTGCCGATCACGGTTCCGCAAAAACGGCACGCCGATACAGGGAAACGGGAGCCGCCGCGTTGTGAGGGACGCGGCGAACAAGTATCCCCAGACAATGGCTGCCTCCACGAACTCTCCGCCGCAACCCGAGGAAGTGCAGGAGTCGACCTCTATGTGGCAAAATCCACAGTGATTAGAGATTCTGACGTGCATATTTTAGAATCA
The DNA here is from genome assembly GCF_059628265.1 of Tinamus guttatus. Classification (NCBI taxonomy): domain Eukaryota; kingdom Metazoa; phylum Chordata; class Aves; order Tinamiformes; family Tinamidae; genus Tinamus; species Tinamus guttatus. The sequence continues at coordinate 378,149 of NW_028288908.1, forward strand.
ACATGCACTGGTCCTCTGGGGAGGGGCCTATCCGCTCTGATAATTGGCCGTTCATCAGCCTCAAAAATGGGTATTTTTGTGTTACCAGGGTGCATTGACGCTGATTATTCCGGCAATATTGGCATAATGGTGAAAATATTTAATCCTCCCATCACTATTCCGGCATTGAGCAGGATAGCTCAACTAATACCTTTTCGAGCTGCAATCCCCAATCCTGGAAAGGCCCGACGGGGAAATAAGGGCTTTGGATCTTCCGGACCCCCTCAGGTTGCTTTTTGCGAAAAGATAACTGCTCAGCGGCCGACAAAAATTGTGAGCATGGAAGGACCAGACGGCACTCGTCTTACCAATGTGGCCATGATGCTTGATACCGGTTCTGACATTACTATCATCCCTAAATTCGCATGGCCACCACAATGGGATCTGCAGGAGATTGATACCCCTGTGACGGGGATCGGGGGGCAATCTCCTATGCAGGTTAGTCAATATTTCGTGACTGTTATAGATGATGAAGGAAACAGGGCCAAGGTAAAACCGTATGTGATGTGTACCTCACTGTGGTTGCTGGGCAGGGATGTTTTAGCCCAGTGGGGTGTCACTTTGCAGTCACATTTTCCCTAGCGGCCATTGGGGGCAGCTTCCGCCCTACTTTAAAGCTAAAATGGATTACAAAGGACCCTGTATGGGTGGACCAATGGCCGCTACCGGAGGAAAAGCTGCATCATCTAAGGGAATTAGTTAAAGAACAGTTAGATCAGGGTCATATTAAGCCGTCAACAAGTCCCTGGAACACTCCTATTTTTACCATCAGGAAAAAATCTGGAAAGTGGAGGTTGTTACAGGATCTCAGAGCCGTTAATGCATGCATGGAAAACATGGGAGCTCTACAACCAGGGTTGCCCTCACCTGTTATGCTCCCACAGGCATGGAATTTGTTAGTAATCGATCTAAAAGATTGTTTCTTTAATATACCGCTTGACCCAGAAGACAGTGAAAAATTTGCATTTACGGTGCCTACAATTAACAGGGAAGGCCCATCGGAGCGATACCAGTGGGTAGTTCTTCCCCAAGGAATGAAAAATTCACCAACCATCTGTCAATGGTTTGTGAGTTTGGCCCTGAAACCCTGGAGGGAAAAGCACCCCGACTTGATCACATACCACTATATGGATGATATTTTAATAGCAAGCCCTGAAGTTTTGCCAGCTGAGCAGGAAGAGGAGCTAATTAACTGTCTAAAGGAATTTGGCCTGGTCATTGCCCCTGAAAAGATTCAAAGGCAAGCTCCTTGGAATTATCTGGGTATGGTCATCACAGAAGCCAGAATTAGACCCCAGAAGCTTAAATTGCAGACGAAAATTGACACCGTTAACTGTGTACAAAAATTGGTAGGAGACATCCAATGGATTAGGAATTTTTGCGGCATTACAAATGCGGAAATGGAACCGTTGCTTCAACTGCTTAGGGGAGCTAAAGGGCCTGCAGAAAAGCGGAGCTTAACCCCAAAGGCTGTCGCAGCCTTAGAACGAATCGAGGAAAAGATAGCAGAAACAGCGGCCTACAGGTTCCAGGAAAGATTACCAATATCTCTGGTGGTCTACAATCGGGAAAGGGAGGTGGCGATAATTATCGCCCAGATAGATGAAAAAGGAATCCTGTTTGTACTTGAATGGGTTTTTCTCCCAAGCCACTTGCGACGTACCCTAACTCAAAGGCATGAAGCAATTGGAATGGGAATTTTGAAAGCCCAGCAACGCGTACGAACAATTGCTGGCAGAGAGCCTGATAGTATTATCCTGCCTCTAAAGACCCTGGAGTTAGTTGAAGAATGGTGTTTAAAAAGTGCAGAATTTGCTCTAGCTATTCAGGGTGTTAGAGTGGACAATCATTATCCCAAGCATCCTCTCTTCCACACCTCTTTGGAGCTGGAAGAACGAGAAATCCAGAGTTTAAGACCATTATCAAACGCGATTACTGTATTCACAGATGCTAGCAGCAAAACTGGGAAATATGGGTACGCTTTCCGGGAGTCAGATCGTTGGAAAACTCAGATTCGACGGGAAACTGCATCCGTGCAGGTTCTAGAATTAAAAGCGGTAATTTGGGCATTTCTAACTTTTCATGATCGGCCCATGAATATAGTTATTGACTCCCTATATGTAGTAGGCATCGTTCAAAGAATTCATAGGGCAATTATAGGACATGTAAATAACCATAATCTTCAAGCTTTGTTCGTCCAGCTGTGGAACATCATTCAACAAAGAAAGCATGCCTTTCGGGTATCGCATATTCGTAGTCATACTGCATTACCGGGCCCTTTAACAGAAGGTAATGCAGTCATAGATAGTGCCGTGTCAGCAGCGGGTATTTCTTGTTCGGCGGAACAACAGGCATCAACGTCTCATTCATTCTTTCATCAATCTGCTCGAGCGTTACAACGTGAATTTAAAATTTCCCGAGCGGCAGCTCGTGCTATCATTGCTGCCTATCCGGATTGCGCAAGACTGACCCCTTTACAGGAAATGGGGACCAATCCAAGAGGACTACAACCGAGGCAGATATGGCAAACAGATGTTACGGAATTCGCTCCCTTTGGCCGACTAAAATATCTACATGTTACGGTGGATACCTGTTCAAAGGCTCTCTGGGCGACCCCAGCCACTTCTACAAACGCTAAGTCAGCCTGCAAACACTGGGCTCAGGTAATTGCTGTTTTAGGAAAACCGGACATCATAAAAACAGATAATGCACCGGCGTATAAGAGCAACATCTGTAAAAACTTTTTTCAGCAATGGGGAATAACCCATCAGATGGGTATCCCGTATAATTCGGGTGGTCAGGCCATCATCGAGCGACACCATCGAAATTTAAAACAATTACTGTCTCTTTTGAAAAAAGAGGGGGAGATGGGTCCCTATGAGTTAACAAGTAAAGCATGCTACGTTTTGAATTGGCTCAACCCTAGAAATGATGACAACGTACCCATTTTCACTCATTTTTCAAAAAATTCAGCTGACCTTTCAGGAAAGAAAGTACAGGTGGAAGTCTTTTGTCCACAGAAACAGATCTGGGAAGGTCCAGTTGAGTTAGTTACATGGGGACGAGGATATGCGTGCGTACTTGGAGAAGACGGAGCGACCTGGGTACCAGCCAAGTGGGTACGACCGTGGTTGCGAAAGGACAGAAACAATTAATGGACCATGAATTATAGAAATTGTTACACTTATGTGTAACCAGAATGGTTATATTTATGCTTGCAACTATGTTACTTTGTTTTTGTTCATAATATTTTGATGCATGGTATTGCCAATTTTTGTTTTTTGTAAAAAGAGGGGAAATGCTGAGGATTACAGCTATGTTAATTTGTTTTTTGTAAATGTTGCAATGTTTATTGCTAATTTTTCTTTTTTGGAAAAAAGAGGGGGAGATGTTGGGGCCTTAGTAAGAATATATAGGAAAGTGGAGTTTGTGGGGAACTGGACTGACGCCTAGCAACCGAACACCTGGAGGAGAACCAATCAGCTGGGAGCCTGTAGCCAATGAGTGCTGCTCCTCAGCTCATGCCCACCTGCATGGGTATAAAGCCCTGCTACAGACAACAGCAGAGTGGAGTTGACCTCACTTTGTGTGGAGGTGTTGTTTGCTCTGGCTTGTGGAGAGGGCCCTGGCACTTGGCGCAAGAGTGACCCTCGACATTTCCCCTTGGTGAATCCATGCTGACTACTCTTGAGCACCTTCTTGTCCTCCATGTGCCTGGAGACAACGGCCAGTATGAGCCAGTATGACTTGACAGTATGCAAAATACAATGAAACAGTTACCTGGTCTTATAGATTACCTGCCACATTAAATGCTATACATTTGCCTATATATTGTACACATTATGGTAATAAACCATCATCGTACTTGACTTTTTTTTTTTTGGAAACAAATTTGAGGCAATATAGAAACAGGAAGTTCAAGTTCAGCTAAAAGACAACAAAATCGGTCTTTTCCCTTTGTTTGATTTTAAAATTATAATTAGAGAGGATAGGAAGAGAAATAAATGCAATTCATAGGTTTCGGATAGTATTTTGACAACACTGGACTATTCCTGCTCATTTACTTTCATTCTGAAGTATTTCAGAGATATTAACAATTTTCCTTTCAAGTACAAAATCCAGATTCTCCGTTTTGCCAAGTTAACAAAGGAGGGGAACACAGGAGGCAAAGGAGAGGGTTAGTGCAGGAGATTTTCTTCCCACACAGGCCAGATAGGAGAGAGCTCTGCTTTAGAGTTATTCTGAAGATAAAAGGAACTTTGCCCCTCTGCTTGTTTCTTCTCTCTTTTCTCCCTCTTGGGCAGTGGGCAATATGAGAAAAAAGCACAAACCCTCCAACATCTGAAGCAGTTCTTAACTGGTCAGGTCTTGATGCATCCCATTGAGAGGATTCAAGGATCACTGCGTGAGAGGTAATCTGACATTAAAGAAAGGCAGCAGAATTCTCTTCAGAAAAAAATGTCATATATACAAAAAGTAAAATGTATGCTAAAGCTTTAGAATTAGATCTCAATATTCTTTCAAGTTTCTTCCCTATAAATTGTTAGTCCGTAATCTCAATAATCACCCGCACGCTCAACCTGGTGGGTTGAAAAGCAAGCTTTTATTAGCTGGCCGGCAGCGGACCTCTTACAGTTTGCCTGAGATCCGCGCCGTCTTGGGAAAAGTTCGTGTTTTTATGGACAGCTGCAACTCCTTCATACGTTATTTGCAGTTACCAGTTCTTCACGGCTGATATCTTATCTCATGGTTGCAGCAAGAGCAGGGTGACTCGGCATACGTAGCAAGCTATGTTCACAGAAGCAAATAGCGAAATTAGGTACCTAGTCACCTCAACCTTATTAACCTCTTACATGGCCCCTCTTTGCACAGGGTCCTACATTTCCCCACTGGCTGTTGTCCCCGACCTCAAACCATTGAGATAATACTCTTCTCCTGGGAGTGGGTTATAGTACGTCCTTGTGACCATTATTTTTTCCTCTGAAATTGTACTAGCGATATGAGTGCGGATGCATTTTAAGATGCAAGGGATAATGATCATAAAAATAAGAATTAATATTATGGGACCAGCTATTGCAGACATTAGGGTGGTGAGCCATGGGGACCAGTTATACCACGACTGGAACAGATTCTGTTCTTGCGTCCCGTGGTAATATTTTTCTTTTAGATTTCCGCGCACCATGGCTAACGTTTCCCTAATGACCCCTGACTGGTTTGCATAAAAGCAGCACGTTTCTCCAAGAGCTACACATAGGCCTCGTCGCTTCATAAAGAGAGGGTCTAGTCCCCTTCTATTTTGGAGGACTACTTCAGCTAAAGAGTCTACTTGATTTTCCAATTTTCCCACTGTCTCTTCCATATGTCCCATATCTTGGGCTACACGTGAGCTTAAGTCCTGCAATCCCTGTTTTTGAGTGATTAACGCAGAAGCCCCGATCGCGATGGAGCCAGCTATTCCTACCCCAACCAGTAATCTCCCATGATGGTGTTCAATGTAGCTCAGGTGGGCCCTTCCGTTATCCCCGTCATACAGATACACTTGGGATAGAACATATACTAATACACAGAAATCAGGGCTTGCGCCCGAGGATTCAAGTTGCTGGGTGTTTACACAGTCACTCAGCCCGCTCATACAGGCCCACCATGCCCCTGTTGGGGCCTCATAATACCTGGTTCTTGTAACATTAACTCTTAATGTTCGGTTACAATTTTTCTGGTACAAGGGGGGTATTTCTTGCACTGCAGCGATCAAGCATAGTCCTGCTCCCTGCACATCCCCAAGGGTCAATCTGGGGTGATCCCATGTACACTTGTCTGAGTGCTTCCTGGGAGTAGGTGCTCCTTCAGTAGCTACGCCTATATAGTAAGGGGGTCTCGGATCTAGGCATAGCCAGCAATCTTTCTCAAAAGTAGGGAAATGCCTCTGTATTGTTAGGGAGACCCCTGGGTCAGGCCCGTGGACATACAGCCGTAGTCCCCACGTCCTGCCCGTATCCCAGGTTGTTCCGTATCGGCCCCAATACTGGGGTTTAAAAAGGATTGGTTTGCAGGTTCCGGATATACTGCATTTACCCTTCGGACTCCACTCTATTCTTATGAAAGGGTCGTGATGCCCCCAGGAGGATTCTGTTTCACAACCCCATTGGGCACAGTGAAACTGGCCATCCCCTTGACACCCAGGACTTCCTATAGCAGGACATACGTAGTATTGTACCTCCTGTAGTAATTCCTCCCCCACAATGGGGACCACATCTCTGAGCCGCTGCTGCCCCATGACCCCCTGTTTGGTACCCTGTTCCTCCTGTTGCCGAGGCTCGTCATATGGTGCGGAGGACAGGGACATGGGGGTGTTCTTGACCAGTCCTTGACTGGGGTAAGTTGGCAGGAAATGAGGAAGTTGCTCATTATAAAAGACAACTTTGAGGAAGTTGTGCGGCCCCTGCATACCGGACTCCGTCTTTTACGTAACTGCTGCCATCCGTCCGGTGGCACCCTGTACCCTAGTTGTTTCTTGGGACAGGGGGCCTAATGGTTCTTTAAGTACTGAGTGTGATGCTCCCCTGTCAATAAGGAACGACACGGGTTGCCCCTGAACCTTCAAAGTTACCATGGGCTCTTGGGGCTGTCAGAGCCCCGGCCCCATCAGTGTTTTTTTTTTTTCATAAATAGAATTTCTTGTGAGTTTGGTGGCGCATTTTGGTAAGGACACTCATTTTTCCAATGTCCTTTCTTTTTACAAATCGCGCACTGATCTCGGTCAAGAACGGATCATCTCGGGGGTTTCCCCATATTATCCCCTCTTTCCCTTCCTTGGGGAAACTTCCTATCTAGGACGATTTTGTGGAGTGGCTTGTAAAGCTGCCACTCTTGCTATTGTTGCCTTGGTGATTTTTTTTTTTTTTTTTTTTGCCAAGGCATCCTCGGGTGTATCCCGCCTATCAAATACTTTCTGAGCAATTCCTACTAGCTCGGTTCTAGTTTTTCCTGAAAACCCATCTTGTTTTTGTATCTTTTTTCTTATGTCTGGGGTTGATTGAGACACAAAGGCCAGATTTATAGCTTTTTGGTTTGCAGGGTCCTCTGGATCAATAGGGGTATAAATTCGATATACCTCTAGCAGGCGTTCCAAGAATGCAGTTGGGGATTTAGAGGATCCCTGTTTAACTTCTGCTACTTTTGACAAATTCGTAGGTTTTCTGGCTGGTAGCTTTTTTTTTTTTTTTTTTTGAAGCCCTTGTATCAGAAACTGCCGATACAACTCAGTGGACCTTCGCCCGTCCACTGTATGGTAATCCCACTCCGGCTGTTGGAGGGGCACACGTTCATCTTGAATGTTTCTACGACCATGTTCGGTCAGGTCTTCTATACCTGGTATCGATTCTCTAGCTCCTCTTAATATTCTCTCCCTCTCTTTCAATGTAAATAGGGCATGGAGGAGCTGCTGACAATCATCCCATGTGGGTTGATAACTATACATTACAAATTTAAGAAGGGATATCATGCTCCCAGGATCTTTTGAGAAGGGAGGGTTTTGCTGCTTCCAGTTATACAGGTCCGTGGTGGAGAAGGGCGTGCTCCCACTTCCTCCAGGGATCTGCCTTTGCAGTAAAACTGATACCAGGGAGCTTGTGGAGTCAGGAGAGATGGCTTCACCAGTTCCCACTGGGCCATAAGTAAGTTTGACCCCTTCTGGTGCGAGTGGGGATAAAGGGTCGTCCTGGACAGGACCACCATGTTGATCTGGCACCACAGCTGGGCTTCGTGCTTCTTGAGGACTATAGGGTGGTGAAATCGGATCTTCGGGTGGCTCTTGGAGGACAGGGAATTTCGGCACAGATGGCGCAGATGGAATGGGGGGCTTCTCTCCCCCCATTCTCATTGCTAGTACTTTGTGCCCGTTTCCACATTTTACCATACACATTTGTAGCCAAATGGGGGGTTCTTTTAGGATATCATTCCATGGAACGATATAAAGGATCTGATCAGGGTGGCCAGGATCCCCCATAATGATAAAAAGTACTCTTCGGACTACATCGGGGTCGAAAGACCCCTCAGGAGGCCAACCCTCTCCAAAAGTTGGCCATTCACTTTTACAAAAGATTTTCAATTTATCTGCCTTAATATTAAACCCATAATTTAGGAGGGTCCATCTCCTAAAATTTCAAAAATTTGACAAAAAACAATCAAGGGGTCCTTCGGGAACAGAACTCGATTGTCGCATTCCATCTGGATCAAAGCAATTTAGAACACAACACAAATGACACAAATAACAATTAGCACGACAACTGACACAAATAGCAACGACCACGATACTACTTGCGGAACGTTCCAACCTATTCCAACCTTTTACCCAGGGCAACGCAGTGGCGTCCCACGCGTGCCGATGGCGGGGAGTTATTGTCTCGTCAGACCTCCCACAGTCCACCACACCAGAAATCAGGGTGCCCCTTAACCTCCTGAATCATATGATACCTTACCTCGAGGTTTTTCGAGATCCGGGGACCTGGAACGTCATCAGGTAGTGCTCCCCCTGGACCTCGGAGTTTGCTTAAGCTTGCGAGGTGCCGCCCGGTCGCCAAGAGAAGGCGGAATCCGGGGACCTGGAACATCATCAGGTAGCGCTCCCCCTGGAAGCGTTCCCCTGGTGATGTCGGGCGGCCCTTCCCAACCAGGGAGGGACAGGCGATTACTGAGATCCCGGACGAGCCCCCAAAATGTTAGTCTGTAATCTCAATAATCACCTGCACACTCAACCTGGTGGGTTGAAAAGCAAACTTTTATTAGCTGGCCGGCGTCAGACCTCTTACAGTTTGCCTGAGATCTGCGCCGTCTTGGGAAAAGTTCGTGTTTTTATAGACAGCTGCAACTCCTTCATACGTTATTTGCAGTTACCAGTTCTTCACGGCTGATATCTTATGGTTGCAGCAAGAGCAGGGTGACTCGGCATAAGTAGCAAGCTATGTTCACAGAAGCAAATAGCGAAATTAGGTACCTAGTCACCTCAACCTTATTAACCTCTTACATGGCCCCTCTTTGCACAGGGTCCTACATTTCCTCACTGGCTGTTGTCCCCGACCTCAAACCATTGAGATAATACTCTTCTCCTGGGAGTGGGTTATAGTACGTCCTTGTGACCATTATTTTTTCCTCTGAAATTGTACTAGCGATATGAGTGCGGATGCATTTTAAGATGCAAGGGATAATGATCATAAAAATAAGAATTAATATTCACAGAAGCAGATAGCGAAATTAGGTACCTAGTCACCTCAACCTTATTAACCTCTTACATGGCCTCTCTTTGCACAGGGTCCTACAAAATAAGATACAAATAGAGTTGATAAAATAAATAGGGCAGGCTTTTTATATCCTGTAAAATAAAATGTGCGGAAAATCTCGCTGTCAAGAACTGAATGTCCAAAAAGGAGACAGAGGAGTCCTAAAACTTTATTCGAATAAAGGGAGAGTCCACCGGGCATATCCCTGTGGGGTCTCTCCAATTGCTGGGGGACGCAGCCCCTCTTTTATCCTAATTTCCCGACCGAGGGACGCCCTCTCCTTTTCCCCATTGGCCAAGGTACTCAGAAGTTACAGCCTTCCCGGCCCGCCTACACCGAACTCCTGCCTCCTGCCATCTGTTCTCACCTGAGCTCACCTGACTCCTTTGTCCCCCTTGCTGAAGAATGTGGGGGAATTGCCCTATTTCCCTCCTTTGTAAAGGCCCCCATCTGTTGCAGCTTGGAGCGGGTCAGGAATGCCAGACAGCAACTTCATAGAAGCTGGAACTGACTTCATTTATTTTGCGTTACGTATCACAATATATAGCAATTCGCATAGCAACATCTCGGTAGAGCATCAGTAATTGGTTACAAGCATTAACGTGCTAACATATCATAGGTTGCTAAGCCTTATCCAAGCGCCTAACCGCAATAGCCACAGTGACATCTCAAGGCAGCCGTACTTCCTCAAAGTTGTCTTTCACAACGAGTAACTTCCTCATTTTCCGCAAACTTACCCCAGTCAAGGACTGGTCAAGGACACCCCCATGTCCCTGTCCTCCACACCCATCTCCTTGCAGATGGCTCTTTTTGTCCCACTTGCTCCCTTTGTCCTGCCTCTTCAGCCAAACTGTGGAGAAATCCCCTTATTGATGAATACATAAACTTGAGCATTCCACTCAAAAATATCTGTCTGTGTTCTGATACAGCATGAGATGTCAGATGTTAAGCACATCAGTGGGCTTTGGAAAAAGTAAATTTAAATAAGATGTGAACTGTGCTGTGCACTGGTAGGAGGCACATAAATTAACTTGACCTGTCAGCTGAAAGTTGAAGGAGGTATGCCCAAGCTTAAATAAATCCTCATGCTGCTTTTACTAATTAACATCTGTAAAAATCTACCCTGTCTGAAAGCACCCGTAATACTTCACTTAACCAGTTTCAACTTTATCATTTTTCTTCCAAGCTCTTTTCTCAACCTGGAATTGCGTGGTAGAAAATCTATTTTTGAATTTCTGCCATTGATATATTTCAATCCTTCTTGTGTTTCTTAATTTTGAAATCCGCATTTTGACAGCTCAACCCTGTTGATTAACGTCTTGTAGGAACCCCTATACAGCTTGCCTCTAAGCGATCTAATTTTATGCTGGAATGCCTGTGCTGAGATGTTGAACGGAATCACCACCCAGGTGGCTACATTTGGACTAAATGAGCTGTGAAGAGTTTCGTCTAGGCCCATCACACTCTTTCTTCGTGGAGCCCCACAGTATGCAGCCACTGCTACAAACATGATTTGTCACAATCCATCAATAAAAAATAAATTATTGCTATTCTCACTTGTCAATGGGCTTGCCTTTACTTCAGCCGGCCTAATGATTGGAAGCTCAAAGGGAACATTTCCAGGCTTTGTGGAGCATCATTATGACTGAGCACACTGCTCCCCTATGCATGCTAGCCAGTAAAAACATGTAGAGAACGCAAATTATTTCAATGTTTTGCACCAATGATTAGAAAATTACCAGTGACTCCTAGAGAAGCTCCCATTTGATAGTTGAGACTGTTCAGTTCAGGCATTTATTTCTCATTGCAATATTATTGGTAAGTTGAAGGTCGCAGAATTTACCTATGCAAAAGGAAAACAGGTAAACTATATTGTAAAAGTGGAAAGAACTAATTCAAATTTGTCTTCACATTTGTAATTTTCTCAGATGGGAAAAGGTATACAAAAATATTGAAGCAGTAGCTTATTTTTTCTTGGAATTTTTCAGCTGGATTCTTTGAATGAATGGTGTTAATGATAAATTAGCTTTCAAAAATCACAGCTTCCTTAGACCACAGAAAAGCAAATGAAATAATTCAACAGATGGTACTTAGAGCTTTAAATTCAAAAACATTGCAGCTCAGAGGGCAATCATTTTAAACATAGATAAGAGCATGGATAGGATATTCTCCCATAGTAAGAAGCCCAAAACTATCTATTCTAATCTGCAATATATAATATGACCTGAGATTAGAATCATAGAATCATAGAATCATAGAATGCTTAGGGTTGGAAGGGACCTCTAGAGATCATCTAGTCCAACCCCCCTGCTCCAGCAGGGACACCTAGAGCACGTGGCACAGGACTGCATCCAAGCGGGTTTGGAAGATCTCCAGAGAAGGAGACTCCACAACCTCTCTGGGCAGCCTGTTCCAGTGATCTGTCACCCTCACTGTTAAGAAATTTTTCCTTAAGTTCCTATGGAATTTTTGGTGTTTCAGTTTCCGGCCATTTCCTCTAGTCCTATCAGTGGCCACCACTGAAAAGAGACCAGCACCGTCCTCTGCACTCCCTCCCTTGAGGTATTTATAATCACTGATTAGATCCCCTCTCAGCCTTCTCTTCTCCAGGCTGAACAGGCCCAGTTCCCTCAGCCTCTCCTCATAGGACAGATGTTCCAGGCCCCTGATCATCCTTGTGGCCCTGCGCTGGACTCTCTCCAGAAGCTCCACATCCCTCTTGTACTGTGGGGCCCAGAACTGGACACAATACTCCAGATGCGGCCTCACCAGGGCTGAGTAGAGGGGCAGGATCACCTCCCTCGACCTGCTGGAGACACTCTTCTTAATGCAACCCAGGATTCCATTGGCCTTCTTGGCCACGAGGGCACACTGCTGCCTCATGGTCAACTTGTCGTCCACCATGACACCCAGGTCTTTCTCCGCAGAGCTGCTCTCCAGAAGGTCGGTCTCCAGCCTGTACTGGTGTCTGGGGTTATTCCTCCCCAGGTGCAGAACCTTGCACTTGGCCTTGTTGAATTGCATGAGGTTTTTCACCGCCCAGTTGTCCAGTCTGTCCAGGTCCCTCTGGATGGCAGCTCAGCCCTCTGGGGTATCGGCTACTCCTCCCAGTTTCGTGTCATCAGCAAATTATTCATTATACCCACTTTTATGTTTAAAGCATTTTCTCTAAGAGATTGACCACCAGTAATATTAAGAAGAGAGAAAGAAATGTCTCGTTTTCATCTTAATAAAAAAGACACAATTTCATATGAGCGGAATGCTCAAGTTTCTGTATTCATCAATAAGGGGGTTTCTCCACAGTTTGGCTGAAGAGCAGGACAAAGGGAGTGGAGACTGAGTGGAGCCATGAGCCAGTGGGACAAAAAAGAGCCATCTGCAAGGAGATGGGGGCCTTTACAAAGGAGGGAAATAGGGCAATTCCCCCACATTCTTCAGCAAGGGGGACAAAGGAGTTGGTGAGCTCAGGTGAGAACAGATGGTGGGAGGCCGGAGTTCGGTGTAGGCGGGCCGAGAAGGCTGTAACTTCTGAGTACCTTGGCCAATGGGGAACAGGAGAGGGTGTCCCTCGGTTGGGAAATTAGGATAAAAGAGGGGCTGCGTCCCCCAGCAATTTGAGAGACCCCACAGGGATATGCCCGGTGGACTCTCCCTTTATTCGAATAAAGTTTTAGGACTCCTCTGTCTCCTTTTGGACATTCGGTTCTTGACAGCGAGATTTTCTGCACACATGCAATAAAGAACCTTTGGACAGAATGCTAGATCTTCCTTAAACAACTAGATGTGTGTTTCCACTAATGACCACATAGACTATATTTTGAAAATAGGTGATATGTGATATGTAAGTTATATGCACCTGGCCATTGGGACACCTCTATATTAAAAATATGATCAATTAGTTACATGACTTTGATCTATAATAAATCACATTAACAGCAAGAATGAGCACTGCTAATAGAAATTTTTGGGGTGATGAGATTATATAATGAAATCATAGTCTTATTTTTGCAGAAAAGATTGAAAATGTGCAAGATAAAGACTCAGAAATGAGAAGACAAGTAAAAAGAAACTAAAATAAATTATTTCTTTAAATCTCAGTGTACTTAACCACTGCTTTGGACTATAAATTCTTCAGATGCAAAAAATATTAATATATAAGCCTGCAACACAGAAGGTCATTATTCTGCACATCCATAGGGTTGTATTAGTCTCCTGCAAAACTGGAGACAAAATTTGAGCTATATTAAAGGACCAGACAAAGATTACATAAATACTTTCATATGTATATTTACTCACCTATGTTTCACTAATCTGAAGTTGAAAACAAGATATGCAATAAAAAGAGAGAAATAGCTGGACAAAAGCTATATTAAAAGGAAGTTTAATCCTCTTCCTGTTATACAAACGCTTTCTGATCACTATGTCCAGAATATTCGGTGTCCTGGTTTCAATGCCTTTTACCAAAGGCTGACTCCATTGAAGTATTTTTTTCTCCCTTACCTAGACAAGGCTATGGCATAATGCAAAGTGTAATATCCTCTCACAAATATAGACACAAAAATGTTGTTAGCAGAAGTTTTAAAGTCAAGCACTGAAAATTTTGAAAATGCCAGGATTAAGGTTACCTATGAATTTGATCATTAAACTTCATATACCATTTTTCTACATACTTCTGGCTTTCTCAAGCAGAAAAAAGAGAACAGCCTCTTACTGTGTTGTATTAGATATAGTATTTTGTATGGATTATTTAATGAATGCCTTTATATCTAATCTACCAAACACTTCAAGGCTCAAGTACATGTATGCTTCACAAACACCAAAGAAAATATTCTTAACGCATACTTTGAAATGCATAATTGCTACTTCTGTTTAATGTATCCCTACGTATGGGAATGCTAAACTGAGACATAGAAATTAAAATCAAATTTGAATATCCTTTTTGAGACAATATTAAAGCATTCTTCCAGAATATGTAGCGCCACACTGTGTTCTCTGTTCTCAGAGACCATCTTCCAATGATTTCATCCAGAGCTATGAATGCTCGTGTCTTCTCCAGATAACACAACATGTTCTCAAGCTCAATTTTACAAAAACAAGGAGCACGCTCTCATGACATACAAAATTGTTTCAAGTAACCTGATCTGCACCCTGCATAAACTCCATGGAAGAGACAAGACTGGAATAATTCAGCACATCATTCAACTGCTAGAAACCTTCCTTTTTCTACAACGCTTGCCTGTTCACACATTTCAACTTCGGCAGTAATGAAGCAGAGGTTACTTATAGTACAGTTCTGTTCACTGTACAGCCCATTCAGCAGCAGCACTGCCCAAGCTGTTTACAGAAGTAAGGCTTAGTTACATGAAAAGGAAGGAAAAGTGTCGGATCATATACTTAAAGCTTTCCCATATTTGGGAGAACTCGCTCATGTATCTTGGCACCAACTTTGGAATACTCTTTACAAATATATGTATCTGAGGTCAAATAATTTTTGGTAAAACAGCAGGATATACCAAGTATCTAATTGTATATTTGGGTGAACATTTAAATTAAGATGGTAATCAGATAAATTAGAAACTTATAGCTTAATATAGCATAATTTTATCAAAATTATCCAAAGACACTTTATTGAGCATCAGATAAAGCTTCTATACCGTGCTGTCCCGGATACAATATCGTATTTGCCTACAAGCATGCGAAGCACAGTTACTGAATAAGCCAATAATCTAAAGGCTTACACTGAGACTATGCAATCAGCTTCTCGGTCCCTCAGCAGCCGTACAGTTGCTTTTGCTCCTTGTTTGCTGGTAGAACACCTGCACTGCCATCCTTGAGGTTAGTTATCTACTAATGAGGCATCCCGTACTACTGTCCTTGAAGCGGGCCTCCACACAGGTGCACTGAAATTTCAATCATTTTAAATCATAATTAAATGTCCCATTTTTTCATTGCTTTTTTTTTATAAACACATTTCAGCAATTAAATTCTGAAAGGAAATATTTTTTTCCATTCTTTTTAAAGTTATATTTCTAAAGAAGTAGAATAGACAAATTTATTCAATTTGGAAAGGTGGAAGACCTTAGTCAGAATGATCTGATTATACTATTCATAAAGAGGCTGACTCTTCCGCATTAACCTTAATTTTACTTCACATTCTTGCAATACCTCCAAGGTCCTTAAAGTTGCTCATAGTTTACAGCCTATTAGATTAAATTAGGATTAAAACTATAAAACATTGAGATGACACGACAATGCATTAATAGCTAAATTGTAAGGAAATTTTGTTTCTGACAACTAGGTAAAAAATGGATAAAGTATGGCTAAATACCTATGTGCGTTAATAGTTGCTACAATAGAATGGCTATAATTTGAAAAATCTTGGCAAATATATTTTTATCTAAAAACATATTTTTATATCTGAAAGTATTTTCAGACTTTACTACTGAATTTATAAATTTAGGAGCATCATTCACTTGCCTCAGGATACAAGCAACTACTAAATTCCTTTAAAGCACACAATTTAGAGCAAGAAGTCAAAGGGCAGACTAAATTGGAAAAAATAAATCAATATCAAAACAAAACACCAGTGGATTTTGCAGAAGCGAAGTGATATTGCAATAAGGATAAATATTCAATAGTACTTGCATCTGAACTGCAGCAGCACATTACAGGATAACAGCACGCATGAGCAATACTATATGATGAACATATATCAATAAAATTCATTGAAGAATACAGGCTGCCAGCATGGAGCTTTAGCAAAAAAAAAAAAAAAATCAGATTTGGTTCTCCTTGTTGCTCAGATAGAACTGGGAATCACAGAAGGATCATGTTGGAAGGAACTTTGGGAAATCACTTAGTCCAATCCCCCAATCAAGCAGGTTCACCTAAAGCAAGTTGCCCAGGACGCTGTCTTGATGACTTTTGAATCTCTCCAAGGAAGAAGACTCCACAAGTTCTCTGCGCAACCACTTCCAGCGCTCTCACCCTCACAGTAAAAAAGCTTTTCCTTATGTTCAGATGGAGCTTCCTGTGCTTGTACCTGTTGCCTCTTGTACTGTCACTAGGCACCACTGAGAAGAATCTAGCCCCATCCTATTTGCACCCTCCCTTCAGATATTTACATGCATTAATGAGGTCTCTCCCTCAGTCTTCTCCACAAGAGCTCACGGCCAACTGGTCATGGTCAGCAATGGGGATATTCCTCCCCAGGTGCAGGACTCAGCATTTCCCTTTCCTTCCAAATGCTCATTTGCTTCTTAAGATTTCAAGTAGTAGCAGAGAATAATCAATCCAAATACCATCCAATTGGAGGATGGTATTTACAGGGTCAATGGAAATAGTCCTTTCACTATAATTATTCAAGTATTTTGTTGCAAATTTTAAGTTTTGTAAGGTGCAAGTACATATTTGTTCAATAAAAACATAACTCTGAATATGCAGGTGTAGTGGATAAATAGTGGAAGACTGGCGAGGAGACGGAGCATATGCAGTATCCCAGATTGTAACGTATTAATTTGTCCTAAACCCCACTCTAAACTTCGCCATGCGCTGATGCTCTGTGATGCCTTGGACACCTTGGGTTCTCCTTGAGGCTCAGGGATTTCAAGGTAAAAAAACATCTAATAACTTTACTCCACGATGGTGTCTTCTACCTCTGCATATTCCAAGTATCAGTTACTGCCATTACTAGTAGATAAAACAAAATTAAATTACAAGGATTTCTTCTTGCAGCATTTAGGTGATATTCAAAGAAACAAAGAGTCTTTGAACAATAGTACGTGATCCTAGACTATTCAGCCTATATAATGTTTCTCTAAATTGGACTTTGAAAGTAAACTATTAAATTAGTAATCATGATGCAGTGAAATTTAATGGTGCATGGATCCTAAATTGCTTACACTTTAAGTCCAAGACAACCATATTGCTGTTCTGTATGTATATATGTAACACAAATACATTTTTAGATAACAGTATTATATAAGATTTACTTGTGAAATAATCTTGGGTTTAAGCAAGAACAACCCTTTTTTGATTTGAAGATGTAGCTATAGTATTCTCAGTAGTTCTGAGCAAGAGCTCAGATATAAAGACAAGAGTTAATCACAACTCTCTTCTAAAGGATAAAGCTACCTTCTTCAATTATTACACTGAGGATTTTGTAATTCAACAATATAGTCCTACTAATAATTCTGTCTGGAGGAAATTTGCATGTTTTAAATTGGAGACATTTTAAAATGCCATAGTTACATCCTGATTCTAAGAGAAAGTTCTTTTTTAGATTTATTTCACCTTCTATCAAGTGGCATTATTTTTCCAATAGTTTCTAACTCTATATATCTATCTCACTTGAAACAGCTATGTCCATCCTTTAATTATTTTCTTCTAATTAGAGTAATTCATTGTTAATTATTCAAAACAATTCTTCTTCAAAATCAAGCCCATTTCTTGCCATGGCACTTCTAAAATGTACAATACAAATAAAATATTCCTCAATGCAAATTTTTGCATTAAAAGAATACCTATTTTTCTTTCAGAAAATAGCATTGAAATCATTCTATAGCAGTAAAGATCCTGTTAACACAAAAATCATAGACAAAATTCTTTACTATGACGGAAGCATATTTCTTTTTGTACTTACTCCAGGCATGTGGTGTCCTGCATAGGATCACTGTCTTTAACTCCTAATGAATATTTTAATGCATAGGCAAGAGTCATTCTGCAGATTAGAAAGTTCTAACCTAAAGCATTAGGGAATATCCTGAGACATTAGAAACACTGCAAGAACTCTGACTCCTTTACAATTATGTGCAAGATTGCAAGATCTGATCAAACCTTACTCAACTGTAGCTTTGCTTATTTGTATTAGGTATAAAGTTAAATTGAGATATTCTGTTAGAAATAAAGCCTCACCTTACACGATGTTGTAAGTCACTTTTGAACTGTTACTGGTAAACCAGAAGAGTTATTCGCTCCTTCCACAAGGGTTCCTACCCACCTCCTTTAAAAATAAACTCATGAATGGACCAAAATCATTTCTTCAGTTGGCCTGCCCAGTTGGTGAGAGATGCAAGAGTGTCAGGAGCTCTGTCCTGCAGCTTTTAGAAAATAAATATTTGATTGAAATATACTCCAGTGCATAGTCTTCTATAAATTTAAGAGTCTCACCACTTATATCTTGATATTAAATTAAGCATTTATATAATAAGCTTGTTTGAAAAAACAGCTGCATTTTACATTTCTGCAAGCTATTTTTGAGAGTATGTATGTGGCAAAACAGCCCAATTTGCATGACCAAAGATAAACTTGTTGAAAAACATTTTAAAAATGGATTCTCAAAGCAGAAGATAGAAACCACAAAACTGCATTATGTTGCATTTGGTAAGAGAACACTTCTGAAGCATTTTTTGACAAACTGAATATTTTATCACATCAGTTCCAAAATACAGAAGTAGCATGCTCTGTGGCATTTCTGATTCCATATTTCCACTTCTTTTACGCTTCATTTCACCTATGCCCCTCAAAGGAGCTCAAATTAATTATAAAGATTCAAATTTCAGTAATAGGTGTATGAAATCTGCGGGCACATTATTGCATGCACGAATTTCTAGAGCACCTCAGTGGCTTCAATGGAAAACAAGGTAGTTTCTATTTTTTTAATCTCATTTGTTTTCCCTAGAAAGATGATGCCATAGGAAAAAAAAATACAAGTAATAACTTGTTAGTTCAGTGCCATTAGGGTTGAATTCAAGGATCCATGGTTCGGTTTTCTGAAAGTATTACTGGGGTTTATTCTTTCATTTCCCAAAACTGAATGTGAATATGTAAAAATTCACTTATAAACACATACAAACCAAAGCACTGTATTAACAAAAGACTTAAGAAAAACAGCCTATATTATTATCTAGTTAGAAAGTCCTGCATTGTCAAAGTTTATTTATGATTGCACAATAAAGCACGGTGATAAGGCAGTCCTACACATTTTCAAGATGTATAATGTATTAAGAAACACAGCCAATCTCTTATCCCCAAATTGCAGAAACTCTGTTCATGATTTTCTTGTATGTTGCTACATGGACCTATGTTATCTACCATATAGAAATATTACCAAGCTGTGTGAGAACATGTTGCAAAATAGAATTCAACATTTCTTCTTGGTAGAACAAACAAAACTTTTACGGCATTTTCCTGGCAGAAATAAAATTTGTTTATCCTGAGAAGCTATCCACACAGCAACACAACTATGTGGAACAGATGCCATTCAACTTGACATTATAAGGACTGACAAATATTTCTTGATCCATAACAGAACCTACATGAAAATAGTAACAGCAAAAGATACAATGGCCGTTTAAAAGTTACCCCAGTAGTATTATCAATATAGCATTTTCCTCACAATTCTGAAGCACAGATGAAAGCAAGGTCTTGTAATTCCTATATCCTATCCTGTAAATATGCCTCCATAATTATGCACACACAAATAATGCACATGCCTGCCTTCAAATCTGGGCCTAAATCATTATAAAAATCTACTACACTTCCACACTTCCAGCTACCTCTTTCTGTGAGCTGTAGTGCCTCATGTTCCTTCAGCCTATGAGATGCTTCTTTTTTTTTTTTTTCCCAGTGTAAGATTCTTAGTAACTATGCATAACTTTCCCTCAAGATACCTTACACAAGCAGCATGTTTTAAATTGAGTTGTTATTGCTGCTTTTACAGAGCAGGAAATAGTTCACTTTGCAAAGAGTTTGCTCACTTTAATTCATGCTCCATTCTTCAATATTTATGATCTGAAAGTATCCATTACTATGCCATACATCTTTGCCTCATATTTTGGCTATCTTGGTATCTATGTTTCCCACAGATCTGAAGTGCTCTGGACTCCTTCAAAACTTCTGGACTTGACCAATCTTCTTAGAAAATCCCATGCTGATTATCAGAATCTCATACTGTGAGAAGCAAGTGAAGTAAAAGACCTCTGTCACTGATGAATCAACACAAAATGACACCAGATGTTCCCAAGGACAAGGCTCCAAGACAAGACCTCCCTATACTATTGCTGTCAGCTCTTATTAGAGCCTGTATAGAAAGGCAAATTCTGCAGCCAAGCACCCGGCTATTATCAACATTGCTGGAGACTAGGCAATGATCTTCACCAGAGGCAAAACAAACCCCAGCTACAGAAAGGCTGGTTGTTCTCTATTTAACACTTTTACCACACAGAAGTAGCATTTCTATATAACATTGACTCCTTTGCCCTTATTCCATAAGTTCTTACTTCTGGTGGTCTTGCTCAACCTTCCTCAGCCCTGCAATCTTCTCATATAGTCTGTATGTGCTGGAGTCTTTTACATTACACTGGCCTCTGGTACTGTTTTGTACCTTATCTTTCCATTAAATACACCTTTTAGCAGGTTCCTCACTCCTGACTTGCATGTTGCTCAGACTCTTGTCTCAATAGGAACCGTTGGCTTCTTAGATAGATAATCATGAGATCAGAAAGGTTTCACTCAAAATCAGATTCAGCTCCCAATGCAGAATGAAGAAAATCCCTCAAAAATCCCTGAGGAACACACAGTGGCCAAGTAAGAAAAAGGAGAATTAGTATACCTACTGGTTCCTCTTGACCCTCAGCAAAAGCCTCCAACAGCTAAAAATTCACTGAGCTGATAGATAGACTACACAATTTCCCAAATAAAAAAAAATCAAGCATCAAAGAGAGAGAAGCTTATGGAGGAGCTAGCATTCACTTACACTCTTTCATGTGGAATCTGTCTATTTAAGGACATTGGCTGAATTATTAAGTCTCTTACTGATGTAGGTATGAAACTTAGCACCAATAACTAAAAACCCTGTGATTTTTATGTGGTTCAGTCAGTATTTTTGTTTTGATTTCCCATTTGTTTGGTTGCTTTGTCCATTTGTTTTTTTCAGGGAGTTTGTTTTTTGTCCATTTGTTTTTTTGCAGTTTTTTGCATTGTTTTTAATGCAGGACAGTTTCCTGATGAACTCTGTCACACCACTGGCATTGAGTGAGAAGTGTAGATTTAGTAAGGATGACAGTGGTAGAAGCTCCTGCAACTGGCGCTGTTTATGAAAGAACTGTCAACAGAACCACAATTTCAGGCCTGCAGAAACATCATTGTATGTGATTAGCAATATCCACAGTAAATACATTTCACAAACCTACTTTCAGCCCTGCTTTCTGCACTGCTGCTAATTTTTAAAAGTATTAATTTATAGGGTCTATAGCCAAAAGTGGACAGGGAGACAAATTGGAGAACATCTTAACCAGCCTTTCTTTGCTATCAGATAACCATTAATTCCCACAGTTTCTTTCATAGTCATAGGCAGACATGTTATTGCTAATTTTCAGCTACCTGAAAATACCTCTCCGGAGATGTGTTTTTAAGTGCTTGAGTAGTCATTTGACAACTTGGGAAGAGGCAAATGAATACGGATTAAATTGAGAACTGGGTATCATCCAAAGGTAAATGAATCTGGCAGGGAAGCAAAATATTCACAGCAAAGGGTACCATAATGACCCAAGAACAAGCAGGGATACTGGAAACAGAGTAGGTATAGGCCTGCCCCTTTCTAAATACAACAATCTGTACTGTGTCCTTAGAGACTGTTGATTACAAGAAAGCAGTTTTAAGGACTTTTTGGGTTTACAACTAAATTTCTAGTTTAGATATATAAAACAGGTCTCAGATTAAAACAGTGGATTTTGACCCATGCAAGTATAAATGCAAGCATAAATATATGTCAAAATATACATTTTATAAATATAAATATACTGCGTATCTTCTAGGAACTCATTTTAATATGTTTTAATATTAACTTGCTATAATGAACATAAAATTACTGTCCTGCTCAAACCACCACCATTTTATAGTTTGCTATGACGATCTCAGATACCATGCCCAAATTTTAAGACAGAGAACAGAATCACTCTCTGTAAACCATAACAAATATCTTAACAAGATTAATATTTAAATCTACCAAATCAATTTGCTATTGACTGCTAGCAATCAGAGATACTAGCTTTCCAGATAGTAGTGATGACGAGGAGGAAATCTCACATTGACATTCTGATACAGCTGCTCCTGGGAACTTTCCTCACTTCCACAAAATGGTCTTCACCCACCTGATAGGTCATTGGCATCGCTAATCCCTACAGTCCAGAATTGTCACTTGTTATACCAGTCACTGCTATCTGAGCAATATGGAAAAGGAATGATCAAACTAAATGATGTTGGTAAAATAAAGAAATGAAAACATGAGTTTAGTTCCATGAGGGTGGATACATGCCGATCTCTGATATATCTGCAACCTTGAGTAATGATCCAATGTCAAAGATTTATATGGCTCTGAAAGACCAATTGAAATCAATGAAAACTATGAAAGTTCTGGAATATCATATCTTCATCAACTATTGATATAAATTGATACACTACAACTTTTAGTATTATTTGAAATCTTTGTATTAATGTGTTGTATTTTCTATTAAGGCAAAGTTGCATGATACATAACCAGTTTTGGATTAAAAAAAAAAAGGCCATTATATCAAATGTTCTTTGGGATAAATATGCATAATTCACCAAATTAAAAAAAAAATCAGATCTAGAAGGAATCAGAAGCTCCATAAACACAAAAACAAGATGCCATTCAATTTCCATGGCAACTGGTAATGTTACACTGTGGTCAATACAAGCAGAGAGGTTGTGCAGTCTCCAACCTTAGAGATTTTCAAGGCCAGCCTAGCTGAAACCCTGAGTAAACTGGCCTGATTTCATAATAGACCTCCAGATATCCCTTCCAACTCGAACTATCCTGTGATAGATCTTATGATCACGGGAATTTCAGCAGCTATGATTGGCAGACTGTTGCTTGTTGCCTTATATATGTGTTGTTTTTTACTTTATACTACCATAAACCTTCTACATAGATCATTCTAAGCTCAGTAAGAACTGTGCCAAAAGAGACATCATTCTATGCTAACAACATTGATTCTCAAGCACTTGCAATGGTGTTTTCATTTGTTCCTTATTAATTAACCCATATTCTGGATCCTGACTCCATGTGAAGGTCAATCGAGAGATGAGGGAATCGCATCATTTATCAGAGGCTAGGACTATGTTCTGAGATATTTGCACTTAATCCCTTAAAAGGAAGTTACTGCACAGACAAGACTGTCTAAAACTAGACTGTCTTAAACTAGACAGCTAAAAATCCTTAGCAGTCTGCAAAACACATGAACAATAAATAATGCACTCTCCAGTATAGTTTCTATATACAGTTTCTATTGCAACTGTATTTTTATATTTAAGCAAGATTAAATCATCAACAAACAGTATTTTGAGTGACTTTTAAAACAGCATGCCATTCCATGTGTTTCAGCAACACTAGAATAATGTTCTTGAGTTCATAAAGGTATGCTATTTTTACATATAACTTATAGCAAAATGACTAATTATGTGCAAGATTGAGTTTCGAATGCTGCAAAAATTAAATTTAAAGATCTACTGCAATCTCTTGTTTCATACTGAATTACTTCATATAAAGGAATTTTATAAAATTTGGCATTTAGCTTTGAGAAAGAAAACAAAAGAGGCAGAAAAACACTATTTTCTTAAAAGAAACAGAAAAATATGGACAACTGTTACATATTCTATGACTTTTTAATTGATAGAATTGGTGTACCTATTTCTTAGGGATAATATAATTGCTTAAATTGTCTTCTATATTTACAACTACTTAATTGCTTTGCTAAAAATAAAAGTAATAAAAATTATCTTGAATATTGACTTAAATTTTAGAACCAACCTGCAAGTTGTAGAACCTTTAGCTATGTTCCATTTAATGCATTTAATAGAGGTAAAAGCTCACAAGTGATGATATAAAGGATAATTTATGCTTGCAATGCATTTTTGTCCAATTAATAGATTGCCTGTGTGTTGCATATTTTGCATGACAAAAGAGCAGAATATTAAATTGTCATTCATAATGAAAATGCACTTTGCAAATTAAAAGTGCCGAAACAGAAAATTTTCACCCTGTTTAGGAAATAAACAGTCCTTAACCAATTAAACTGCATTGTAATAATTCTATGATTTATTGCAAGTTGTTTAACTTTCAAAACTCGGCTAATCCATATTAAGGTCACAATCTATCATGTCTTGCTTAGAAAGCCAGCAAATAATGGCTGTGGTATTAGCTGCTTTTGATGATAGTATGAAAGAAGTATTAGCACTTGTCAACAAAACTGCGTACAACATAACATTAGCATGCATAGGCTGCTGTACCTATTTATTATTCTGGCAGCTTCACACATATTGTTACAAGCTTATAAAACATTTTGTCGGATGGAAACCGAATGTACACTCTTTGGTTTTCTGATAGATCGGCAGCATAAATGTTTGGGCTGACTTAGTTTAGTTTAAGTGTAAATAGAGACACAAATTCTTCAACCTGTTCTCTTATTGATACGGAAAAGTGCTGGATTATTCAGCATCCAACTCTTCTGTTTGTGTCTATCACAGTTATCAATTACCTATCAGTCTGTTTGTCAAAACAAAATGGATTAATCTGTCTGAAAACAAGACAAATAAGTGGATACTATAACAGGGGTGCAGGGTTGCCAAACTGTCAAAGGGAAATCCAGGCAATGGCATTTGCCATCAAAAGTCAGATATCTGGCTTAAGTGAGCAAATGATTCCTCTTTACGAGCCAAGAATACACTTAGCTTACCGTAAGTAAATTAATCTGCCTACTTTGCCTATTAATGCATTAGCAACAATGATAGAAGACACTGCAGTTTTGTACTTATTGCTCATTTGCCTTTGTGATCCAACGCTTTGTCTATAAGTTGGTTGTTAAGTCTAAATATACACATAGTATTGTTCTATTCTTTATAAATTAGAAGAGATCTACTTAGTGAATAAATGAACTTCTTACAAGTGTAGTTACTTGTGTTAGTTTGATCCATTGTATATATCAACTAAAGAGAGAGTAAAACTCTAAGCAGCTGTTTTCTGCAAGCAAACTCAACTTCTCCTAGGTCTAACCTCTGCTATCTGTCCCTAACACTAAAATTTGATATCTTGCTTGGCAAACTCTTCAAGTTCATTTACTACTACTGCTAAAAGATACATGGAAGTGATTTCATTTGTATTCTTAAGATAAAAAATGAGAAATTTGGTTCCCAATTTGGAGTAGTTGTGTTTGGTACAAACTGCGTCACGTCTTGGATTCCTATCAGAGGTTTCTGCTTTATTTGCTTCCCTGCATTTTTTTTTTTAATCTCCCTGCAATTGCTGGACCAGAAATCAAGAGCTTAATGTAAGCCATTTTTTTGTATTAATTAGTGCAGTAAAATCTCTTATATTTTACATATTTCACACATATGATTTTGGAATAAGATTTTGGAATTTTATCCGCTAAACTATTTCAGCTCCTAATTACAAACATATATCTTTAGGCACCATGTCGTAGACTTTAAAATGCAGGGAAAAAAAGTAGCAAACTTTCTCTACCAGATGCAAAATGACATTGAGAAAACAGATTATTTATAAAATCTCAGACAAAATCTACTTTCTGTTAAACAGTTTGACAGGTTGTCCATACATTCCTACATCGATTATTACAATTCCTTATAAGTTAAAACATGGTCAAGAGTATTACAAGGTTAACAAAATAATTGCTGTTCTTTCAATAAGAGTACACTTAATTGCAAAACAAAGACAGAAATAAGCAAGGGAATTTTGCAATCATTGCCCCAAAATGGTTAGCCCACCACTGACCTCTCTGAATTTCTAAAAACAAACTGAAACCCTCTTTACTTCATATAATTTCAGTGAAGCAGAGAATTTTACCTGGTATATGTTAATCTTCCATTTTTTTCATTTCTATTAAGCATGAACTGTATACAACTGGCTCTGTTAATCACTTGATATTAAGCATCAGGATTTATTGACAGACATTTAACAGTCAAGAAAAATTTGTACTGGATCTGCTAGTTATATAAGTTATTCAGACTGTATAATTCAGCATCACTAGACATCTGCTCCCTTCTTTCACTTTTAATAACTTTAATACTGTATCGTCAGGATTGATAAAGAATATATATATTCTAATATATCGTGTTCTTTTCTCAGAGATATGCTCATTGTGATCAGTGATTTTTTTGTGAAATTAGTGTTAAGTTCATGTCTAACGTAACACTTGATCAGTTCTATGCGAAACAGTATAGAGAGTTCCCAGAAATTTTTCAGAAAGACCTTACAGTTCCAACCAGGTAACATAATATAAACCTACCCATGACCTGAGGAATAATTTTTCCCTACTATTGCTGAGAGCAAATACTATTATAAAAGAAGAAATTGGTTGCTTCATGTCAAAGGTTTTAAAAACTAGTGACAGAAATCAATCATTACAATGGAAAGAAAATGAAAGACTGCTTCTCCACTTTGGATATGTCAGAGAATTAATTCACATTTGATAAGTTTTTCTGTTTTGATTCTAGGAAATGGTACATTTGCTTGTTTGCTTAAATAGTTCTCAATTATGAATACTTGGGCTATCTGAATGCTTGAAATGTACCTATTTTTTCATTCAATTCCCACTGAATTTCCAAAAGAACAAAAACAAATGTTTTGCTACCATCCAAGTTATGAAAAAAATGGGAAAATAATTATGCTAGCACAGGAGTCCTCAAACTACGGCCCGCGGGCCGGATATGGCCCCCCAGGGTCCTCAATCCGGCCCGCCGGTATTTACAGAACCCCCTCGCCCCCCTCGCCGAGGGTTGGGGGGGGAACCAAGCAGCCGCAGATGACTTCCTGCCACTTAATCCGTGCGCATTCTTTCCTGAATTATCCATAAGGAGAGAACAATGAAGGGATTTCCCTGAAATATGAGGGCTTATGCCCTTTTCCATGCTGAAAACACTTTTACTCTTCAGAGTTCATTTGGAAATAAAATCCTGAGAAGGGTCTAAAGAACCCTTTCTCAGATCTTTGGCATGTTATAAAGGATAAAGCCAAGGCTTTGGCTAGGCAAATCACATTCATAATTGCAATAACACTGATGCACACACACACTGAAAATCACTTAAAAAAATCAAACCAAATCACTAAGTTTTATCCCAAGTCAAGATAGGCTTTGTGGAAATGTTGGTAAACAAAATTTCTCTTTCAATACAGGAAAAAAAAATCAATTTCAAAAATATTTTTGAATTGCTTCAGAAGGGAACTTTGGGGTTCTTTTCATTAGGAGCCCACACAGCTTTTAACACTGGGGATTACACTGAGTCAGAGTCACAAGGCTCTGGACCCACATCTCAGTTAAAGTCATTCTGAAGGTCTACACTCTCCTACTCATGCTTTTGACTTTAAATGTTTTATTTTGAACTGCTTTCTTAGCCAAAAGTGAAAACAAATGCCAATGTATCTAATTCTCACTAACTTTTTGAGAATGAAGTGTCTGTGATAACATCATCTTTATGAGTAACTTGCTTTCAGAAAACACCTACGGGTATTCAGTAGTAGTAGATCTGTCTACTTTTGATAACAGTGTTGCACTTAACATCATGGAAACATTCCAAGTTTGTCTCAAAATGTCACAAAGAGCTACTTAGAAAAAATATCACTGAAATGAACAGCAAGTTGAAAATTGCATTCATTGATCAAAATGAAAAAACACTGATAACACTCATCATTAATGTGAAGAGCTGACATGGAGCTTCATAGTTTCTATTGAAAAACATAGTGGAAAAGGTTGTTTAAGCAAAAGTTAAGCCCTTCAAGAAAAATATTTTTTTCACTGATTTATGTCTTTTGCAGTGAAAATGGGGGGAAAAAAACAAAACACTTCATTATTTAGCTTAAATTCAAATGTTTCATTTTAGGACAGTTTAACAATAATCTAAGATTATCTCTGAGCTGCTCCTACCTCTTAGAGAGTTGTGAATTGAATGCCTCTCATCTTCCTTTTCCTAAGTGGAGCCATTTTTTTTTTCTCTCTACCCTCTCTTTGGGTTAGTCAAATGGAAGACTGAAGTGTAATATTGTTCAAATGACCCAAATGAAATATTTCCATTTGGGTTCCTCCAAAGATTGTTCTTAAAATGTTTCTAAATGGAAATTCTTCTAAACCTCCTATTTTTTTTTGAAAAAAAAACATTTTTATGTTTGTTGTATGATTAAGTTTTGTAGCATTTTGATGCATGAGGACACCTTGATTTTGATAAATATACACTCTGAAAACTGATTCTTAATTGACTCTTCTTATTTTTGTTCTACAATTGTCCCCAATCCCCTACCTTAAAACTATGATATTTTAGAGAAAATAAAAAGCGATTCATACAAACATTACAGACTTTTATGGTTCTTTTGGATCCTTGCAGGAGGGTACAGATTTTATAGATTATGGTACTCATAGCTGAAAAAGTAGACTTTTAAATTTCTCCAAGCTTCCATAAATAATATGAAAAATAGAAGTTTTTTCAGAATATATCAGTAAAGTCTTTTCTTGACACTGCCACCACATAATCATTCTCAATAGGCAGGCACATAAAGAAGTCAGAAGATCTTTTCTCATGCTCATATTTTGCAAAAAAAAAGTCAGTTTGAGTTTAGTAATATTACATTCATCATTTTATATATTAAACTTAATTTAAAAATATACTTTACATATTGCATTATCAGATATATCTACCTAGCTTTGATTTTTTTCTTAACTTGTCCTTACAAAGTAAAGGCAAGGAAACAGGAGCAAAATCCCCCTTTTTTTTTATCCAAGTTAAGTTAGAATCATGCTGAAATCAAAACTATGATTACAGAGCACTTTTTGTCATATGCCAACTAGATTTAAAAGAGCATAAGTATCAACAAAAATGTAGTTATATTGTTCTGGAATTTACTAAGAAATACAAAGCCTACAGAAGACTCTCAACAAGGACAGCAACCCTAGCCTGAGTGCTGCTGGGACAATGCTGCTATTAGTGGCTAATTAAAATAGTGTAAAAATAGCTTATGTAGTATGTAAAAATACTCCTATAGGAACGCTACTTTGGAATTAGAAAGGTAAATTAGTTAAATCATATATTGGAAATATACACAGTAATTTGACTGAGTTGAAGCAACTATGAATTAAGATTTGATAGAAAACATAAAAGGGTATGGAGAGGTCACTAGACTACCATCAGGAAAATCACTAGGGAAGAGTAGTGTGCAAAGCTCCAGTCTGTGCGTATAATGTATCTTAAAAGATACAGGGAAGAGGAGTTTCTTTAGGAAATATTTCGTCAGATACAATTCAAAAAGGAAAGGCTAAATGGAAGACACAAAACCAAATGGATGGCTATGTGTCAATCCCTTCCATGAAATACTTCATCCGATCCCACCTAATTAGAGAATGGCACAAAGCTGCTTTTTATCGGTCCAGTACCTGCCTATCCTATTAAAATGTATGCAACTGAAGCAAAAAGCTTTGTATCCTTCCAAGATCTACCTTGCTAACTAAGATGCTATGATCTTCAGGCTAATTATATGTTGTATAAAAATGTATTTTAAGTTATCTATCTTTTCCATTTCCTTTTCTTTCTATGGAGAAAACAGAAGCTCTGAGTATATCCTCTGTATGTTAGTAGTTTCCATATATGACATGCCTTAGATTATGTATTGCTTTTAGGTATAATACAAACGCTCTAACCTTGCATCACTCTTCTCTGAACTCCTACCATTCTGCCATGTGTATTGGAGAGGAGTACCCACCATGGCACATGCTATTCCAAGTGAGACGGGACTTCTGGGATAATATTTCCTTTTTTATATATATAACCTAATCCTTTTTTGACAGCAACCTCGTATTAACAGAAATTTTCATTCTTCTTCTAGATCAATATTGCAAATACCGTATAGAGGGAAAAAGATATGAATGAGTCATATTTTTCTCCCCCTTTACTTTGCATTTCATCTGACACCGTATCTCCCATTCATTTAACGTGTCTGGTCCTGATTCCTTCTCAGACTTGATTAACTTGCAAAAAGACAAAACAAACAAATCCCCAGATCCTCAAGAACAAACCAAAACCAAAGTCAAGCTACTCAACATCAAGTAAAACCTTGCTAAACAACAAGTTTATGTGACAGCATTAGCAAAAACATCTTGTAATCAAAGGATCCTCTACATTTGGAGATATACCACCATAGATAATAAATGGCTATTAATTCCTGTTAAATTGTAAATTGCAATACACTTGCTTTGTGACCATTGCAATGGTGCCTCACTTGCACATAGGCAAACAGGACTAATCTCACCCTTGCTATAGCATTGCTGGAACTGGACCAAGTCACTACCAACACATCAACAGAAATCACACTGAATCAGGAAAAGAACTGATCAATTTGTAAGTCACAATTTTTTGAAAAATCCTTTCTACTTAACATTATATTGAAGCTTCAAACCCCATTCCACTGAAATAAAAATATGATCAATGTCTTACTCTGAAAGACAGTATGTATCAGTATGTATATTTTTAAAAGCAACAGGATCTGCATTGAGTCCACTTAATCAGATGGATCCTGGCACTAGGTATCTTCTAAAAACTTAATTAAAATATAATGAAAAAGCACATAGCGGGATATTTCCTGCCATTATTTCACAAAGTATAATTCAGGTTATAATCTTCCTCACTGGACTTGAATGAACAATAATGCAGAATAAGATTAATCATCTCAGCTGTTTCTCTTTAAGAATTATGAAGTGCAATTGCTAAACAAAACTGGAAGCTTTATTAGCGAACATATAGTTCTCTTCACACTGTAATAATTTTCTATAAGTGAAAATTCTGTACATTAGCTTTTATTAATTAAAAAATACCAACTTAAAACAAATATATAATGGCAGTAAAGGCCGCAGACCTGCTTCCTCGCAGCCAGTAAAAAGAAACTTGTGTTTATTTGTGAATTAACTTATAGCCCATTAAACACACAAGATCCTTCTCAATTTCAAAAACCACAATAGAACACCATTACAATTTCAAACATTTTCCTTACAGTTGTTTCAGACTTTTATATTCCGACAGCTTCAATACTTTATTTAGACTAATTCTCTACCCATGACTTCACAGGCCCACTTAATATCTAGGATTAACAAAATAAACCTTAGCCGATCGAGTACGTTCAAAATATCTAAAGTGATACGCTGTGCAAGCTAAATGGAGGCGGATTTGCAATTTAAAACATAATTCATCATAATGAAAATGTAAAGCAGTAGTTCTGCTTTTTTTGGTCTGGCAGATTAGGGATTCCTGTGAAGCTACACAGAAGCAATGCAGAGATTAATAATTTAATTTGGTTGAGGCCCGTGCAAGTGGGGCACAGCACGCTTTTATTCTGTAACCAGTTGCTGACCCTAATACGGATGAACCAATTAGACATCTCTATTTAATTGTGGGGTGACCCACCGCAAACTCGTGAGGAATTTTCATTACAAACACAACTTGACGGCCTGAAAGAATCCCTGCTATACCCCTGGCAGAGAGCGCCAGTTTGATAGACGCACACAAAGGAGCTTGGCAAATGGCAAAAAATCGCAAGATCATTTTAGGCTGAGCACTGCAAAAGAACATCTTAATATAATGAGCCTTTTTTCGACATCCCTCGGCACGGCATCAGCCCTCTTAGATAACCCCATACAAAGCAAATACCGTTCGTCTGAAGTTACATTTGCTCCTTGTTATCACAACTTATGCCACTTAATTCATTATTCAACAAATTCATTTTCTTGTTTATTAGATGCAAGGTAGCCGCTCATCCCTAAAGGCCATGTATGCAAAAGACTGCTTGTAATCCTGTCACTTCAAACCTCTCTAGGCTTTTACATTGCTCCAGGAATTAGGAAGAAAGAAGCAAACAATTTAGATTTATTCACGCTGATATTAAACCTGGATATGATAAAGGAAATAAGAGAAACCTTTCAGAGCTAACTTAAAATCTATCGGCACAGACCCACAGAATGGGCTATTGCCTGGATTTGTGAGAGCTCACACATTCATTCCTGTATTATGACAAACACACCACTCTATACCTTACATCTTTAAAAGCTCTGATTAATATATATATATATATTTGTTTCTCAAATTCATTGTTTCTACTGCAAGGTATCTCAGTGTCTTTCCTCAAATGCATTTGATACGTTCAGCCTACCACCACTACCAAAATCATCTGCTCAAGAGCTGACTGCTTGTACTGAACACATTAAAATCGGTAACCAAATGCCACGCGTATCAAAATCTACACTGATTTAAAAAGCCTTCACTATATAATGGACTTAAAGGCACATTGCAACTGATTTTGGTATCTCATCTAATATGTGTTCTCCAATGTTTTTAAATTGGAATTTTTCTAAGAATTTATTAAAGATATTTAAGAGCATAAAGAGCTTCAACTCTTTTCACACTGCAATAACAGTTGTCCAGATGTTTCAAATTTACTCTGTAACCTTATGCTGTTAGAATCATTAAAATACAAATGAATTACTGAATTAAACACACTTTCAGTACACTCTTAGCACTATTAATATTGTATTAAATTATCTGCATAATTATACACACTAACATTTATATTAGGCATTGTAAGAAGCCACAAATCAGAAACTGGATGTGAAGCTGCTAAGTACTGTGGAGCAGACTTCTACATATGAAAATGTAATTGGTAGTTTAATGTTAACACTCTGCTGGACTGCAAATACATTTGACATTTTACTTATTAAAATAAAATAACTCTTCACTTATTTTTCTTAGTGTTAGTACATCAATCTCATGGGGCACAATAACGCACTGTTCACAAAAGTCCATGGCAATTATTTTCTTGTTATTAATTTTAATTAATTTATAATTAGCAACCTAGCATTACATAAATAGGAAGGGCAACAAGAAACATCAAAAATTCCTTGCCAGTTATACGCCACAAAAAGGGACCAAATACCTCAGAACAGCCCTGCAAAGATAGTCATTTACACCTGGAGTGGCTACACTAAAAATTGCTTTTTAAAAACACTTTTCTAAGGCTGATGTGGTATAGATTGTTGCTTTAAAAATACACATATGTATCTTACTAATTATGCTTTTATTAGATAATACATGTGCTACAACTGTCACAAGCCAGGAGTTGATTCACCTGATTAATTAACCTTTTCCTCTAGCAAGGAGAGGATGCCTTTTATTCAATTAAACTAAGGCTAGCATAGAAATATTCTTCATAAAATATAATGCAAAAATCAACAGTTTTCTATAAGTGTCACTATAAGTTTTCTAATAGTGTCACTGGCTAGGCTGTGTATGTGTATTCAAACTTTTGTTCTCAAATAGTTGTGAAAAATCAGTAGTGAATAATAATGAATGGAAACTTTTGGGTTAACATACAGAGTCCTAACTTTATCTATTATTGTGCAATGTTTGCAATTTTGCACGTAGGAAATTTTAAAAGTCACCCAGTATTTTTTTAGTGCAACCGTATGCTAGATAAAGATATTTAAGCTGCCAGTATAAACTGATTCTGTTTTCATTTTGCATTTAATTTCAATGCCAGACTCAAGGCATAAATTTATCATCTTCAATGCTATGAATAAAAGATTAAAAAAAGAACTGAGAAGAAATTCTAACACATGCGGTGCATGCAGCACATTGTGCAGACACACTGTGCATATCTAGATGTTTAATTTCTATCACTTTTTCTTATGTCAGGAACATTATTATTTGCGTTCATACATCATGCAGTTAATTTCCAACATTTCAGCTCTGCAGAATTCAAATTTACCCAGCTCTGGACAAATAATCTATTCAACAGACTTGAAATCTGCAGCCGATACACATATTGGTAAATTCACAGGGAATTTTCTTAGTATTAAATAGAATATACCTCTTGACATTTAATACTGGCAAGTTAAGTACTATTAAAATATTTCAATGATTGCATACATTCTAGCTTTACCTCTTGAACCAGCAAGTGAATTAATCTCTTCCTAAGTTCAAAGAACCAAGAATTACTAAAAATTTCCAAGCTGATTTCAATTTCTCATTAAGGCTCACTTCATATTTTAAGCTGAAGGATGTGATCAATCCCAAGAGGTAAAGTTATGGGACAGATTTTTTTATTTAGCACTTGAGTGTTTTTAGTAGCACTATGCATCTTCATTTTTATTTTATTAACACTCAGAGGGCCTTGGATGAAATTCTGCTTCTCTGTCTCCAGCAGTGTCTGCTGGAGAGAAAAACGTGTTGTGGAATACACTATTTTTAGCATTAATTATAATTATTTAGCTTTTTATTTATCAGAAAATATTTGACATTCATAATTTGACTTTCACGTAACAGCAAACTCTCAAGTACATCACATATTCAGCCCAGTAAAAGGTAGCAATGTGTATACACTAAGCTCTTACTTTTGCACCATGCATTGAAAAATTGTTCATCTAAGAAAAAAAATTACTCTATACAATACTTGATCTCAAGGTAATCGTTAATCAATATGTTTCTTAAAAAGCTTGGAAAGTACGTTTGAACAATAATTGGTAATGTTTTACCATTAAGTACGATCTGAAAGATCTGTGCAAGGCAATATGCTACTATTCCAGACTCCAGTCTTTGCAGACTGGGGTGAGGACTTTCAATCAAAAGGATACACTTAATGACTGATAGCTGGATAAATGGGATTTATGACTCACAGGACTGATAGTAGGATATAAAGCATTGTACGAGGAGGTTGCCTGTTTGAATTGTAGCGTAGCTGCTAGAAATCATTGCTGAATCCCTCTCCTCCAAAAATAGTAACACAATAAAAAAGACAAACCCCGCGTATTGTTACCACAGGTATGAGGGAGAAAAGGCGGGTTATAGTTGTGAGCGATTCCTCAATTCAGGGCACAGAGGGTCCGATATGCAGGCGCGATCCCCCTCTAAGAAAGGTCTGCTGCCTTCCTGGGGCCCAGGTTAAGGATGTCACCTGGAAACTTCCCAGCCTGGTTAGACCCACTGACTATTATCCATTGCTGGTCCTGCATGTGGGAGAAGAAGCGGCAACGCGCAGCCTGAGGGTGATCAAAACGGACTTTAGGGAATTGGGGCAGGCAATTAGGAACTCAGGCCGCAGGTCATATTGTCTTCCATTCTTCCCAGTGCTGGCAGCAATATAGAAAGAAATAGGAGGATATGCTCCATTAACATGTGGCTCCGTGGTCGGTGTCATCACCACAACTTTGGTTTCTTCGGTAACAGGAAGCCTTACACAGCGGCAGGCATGATGGAATCTGATGGAATCTATCCTTCTCAAAGATGGAAGAGAGCCCTGGGACATGAGCTAGCAGGGCTCATCAAGAGGGCTTTAAACTAGTCATATGCCACTGGAAATCTCCATACCAAAACGTGAAGAATTGTGTTGCCCATCTTATCTGCATGCTTTCCTCCCAGACATCTTGAGCTCATCCACCATGCTACTATCATCTTCCCTGAATTTCAGCCTCTTTTGAAGAGGCTTTTTCTTGAAGAGGAATTTCCTCCCTTCCTCAGCAGGTGATGTTTTACAGTGAGTAGTAGTGAGGCAGATCATAGTTTAGACTTTGCTCCTTGAGTTTTCACCTGTTTGAGCAGAACGTTGGAGGGAGCCCTCAGACTACTGAGTAGCACCAAATGCCATGAGGGGTTCCACTTTGAACTTCTGCATGCCTAACTAAACCTATGGATTGGATCTTAGTCATTCATTTGAAACATATAGAGAAAAAGGTAAACCTTTCTTTCCATCTCTCTCTTTCCTTTCTACTCATGAAAGTTTCTCCCACAGCTGCATATTGTATACTTTGCTAGCACTGGATCTACAATTTAAATGAAATAAGTGAACAAAGCATTATATGTAGTTTCAACAAAGGTAGGGATTGTTACTTTTGTTCCGTTGGATTTGGGGTGGTTAAATGATTAAACAAATTGCCTGGAGTGGTTGTAGAATGGGGGGGGATATGGCCCTGAGCAACCTGGTCTAATTACAAATTTGAAAGTCAACTGGAAAGAACAGTCCAGTTATTGGCTTTGGAGTTGTTAAGAATGGCTAATAGTCATTAACAATATATGGAAAAAGGAAAAATAAAGGATGCACTGGCATAAAATATGTAACATTAGCTAATCTATGGGAGTATAATTTTTGAACAGGATGAATTATAGGGTGCTACAACTGATATTTGTAAGCAGTTGTTTTTTATACTGATACATCTACAGAGAAGATCCATTATTTTGAATACATCTTATTTTATTTGTGTTCTTTATTTAGCAGAGCACTCTCAAATGTTCTGGCAGATTGTGCATTTGTGAGACAGGGACACTCATTTATTGTATGTATTGCTTAGATCAGCAGTATGAACGATCAAAAGCTTTGTCCAGCCACCAAATCATTTTCAGACTATCTAAAATTGAGATTTCAAAGTCACCAATGCTGTTTGGATGTCTGTCCTTTAAAATCAATTAGAATTGAGCATCTTAACTAGCTTTGAAAAATCTCAGCCCTTTTAATAGGAACTAGACTGTGTTCAGAATCTGGGAATTGAATATTTGTGCATAGGATTGAATGGATAGCAGTGATCCTGTGAAGGTCCAGCAGGTCCAACCATCCACACAAAACGATAAGCAGCTTTAGCAGCTAATTGGTCACATGCTGGAGTGACACCAGCAATATAACTCTTCAGACTGTATGTAACCTGAAAGAAAAAGAGTACTTATGGGTATTCTCTGCAGGAATACTAATGGAAGGACCAAATGCACTGGTTGGAGGGCCTGTGCTAACACCACTGCAGACAACCAAAACTGGTAAAATGTAGAGACTAAGAGAACATGTAAGTGAATGTTTGTGCTTCAGGACAGTTTTAACTAATAAGAACATTAAGAACACAGAATATATGACCCAAGAATACATGACCCAATAACATAGATGCTGTTTCCCTTCTAAAGTCATCCCTCAACTAAGACAGAATAAATATTAACAGTAAGATCTATTTGCATCAATTGTTACACCTGGAAGTTACACTTTCCAGGAAAAAAATACACTGGAGTAAGATTTGGCGTGTGAAATTTCATAAGAATTGATTGCTTTTTTGGAAAAGTTTGGGCTAGAGATAGATATAGCAGAACTAGTTTGATTTTAACTAAGAAGCAAATGGTATGGACCTCTTATTAGACATTAATTCTCACAAAAACTTCAATTAATTGAATATTTTCACCAGAACTTTTTTGTTTGATTTAAAGTACTATACAGATTCATTATAGAAACTTCATTTAAATATGCATTTAATTAGAAATGTTTCATAATTTTAATGAGTCTTAAAAGTCTTTTTATGAACAGTCAGTGTAATTATGGTATTTAAAATGATTGGATAAATGTATACTTTATCATTTACCTTTCTTGCAACTGTGTTTTCATGCTGGTTATTTTTAACATGAAGAATTGTTTCATTTTCTGTTAGTTTATTCTCCTCTTCCTTCCACAAAATGTTTTATCTCTGAAATAAAATTAAATATGCATGATACTAGTAGTATTGGGTGATATTGTAATAATACAGTTAAAAATCACCTTACGAGATTTTTTTTTGAGAAGTGATTAATTGATAATTCATTATACAGAAGTAAATTACAGACTAGGTTTGTTTTATATGAGTTGTATTTTTTGTGTTTGAAGAAATTACCTGCAAAATTGCCGCAGAAGACATGTTGCACTAGGTATACTGTTATCAGCAGTCTGCTTTGCTACTATAACATAAAGAGAGCAGCTCAGCAAATTTAGTAAAAAGGTTAAAGAAACAGCCCTTAGAAGGGAAAAAAATAATAAAAAATAGGACTTTTTAATGCTTCTGCATATCTATCTAGTCTGTTGTTGTTTTGCTTTTTTTTTTGGTGTTTGGATCTATTCTTATTAATGAAAACTGTAGAGACTTTAGGAAGAACAGGCTGGGAAGGCGAGGTGGTGGAGTTGCTCTTTATGTGAGAGAGCAACTGGAATGCATGGAGCTCAACCTGGGAGTGGATGATGAGCGAGTTGAAAGCTTGTGGTAAGGGTTAAAGGGCAGGTTAATGTGGGAGACACTGTGGTGGGTGTCTGCTACAGGCCACCTGACCAGGACGAGGAGGTTGATGAAGCCTTCTATAGTCAGCTGGATATTGCCTCAAGGTCACAGGCCCTGATTCTCATGGGGGACTTCAACTTCCCTGACATCAACTGGAAGGACAACACAGCCAGGCACAAACAGTCCTGGA
Source organism: Tinamus guttatus (assembly GCF_059628265.1). Lineage (NCBI taxonomy): Eukaryota > Metazoa > Chordata > Aves > Tinamiformes > Tinamidae > Tinamus > Tinamus guttatus. The sequence continues at coordinate 416,761 of NW_028288908.1, forward strand.
GGTTCCTGCAGAGCGTCGACGATAACTTTTTGACGCAGGTTGTGGAGGAGCCGACGAGGAGAGGTGGGCTACTGGACCTCGTGCTATCAAATAGACAGGGACTTGTAGGAGATGTGAAGGTGGGGGGTAGCCTCGGCTGCAGTGACCATGAGTTGGTGGAGTTCAGGATCCAATGAGGAGGCAGGGCTGTAAGTAGCCTTGCAACCATGGACTTCAGGAGGGCCAACTTTAGCCTCTTCAGAGACCTCCTCGGAAGAATCCCATGGGCTAGAGCCCTAGAAGGCAGGGGGGCCCAAGAGAGCTGGTTAGTTTTCAAGCGGCACTTCCTCCACGCCCAGCAACAGTGCATCCCTGTGTGTAAGAAGTCAGGCAGAGGGGGCAGGAGACCTGCGTGGGTGAGCAAGGAGCTTGTGGCAATGCTCAAGCAGAAGAAGGCAGCATACAGAATGTGGAAAAAAGGACAGGCCCCCTGGGAGAAATACAGGAACGTAGTCAGGGAATGCAGAGATGCGACAAGGAAAGCGAAGGCGTGGTTGGAACGCAATCTGGCAAGAGACGTTAAAAACAACAAGAAAAACTTCTTCAAATATATTAACAGCAAAAGGAAGATCAGGGAAAACGTGGGTCCACTGGTGAACGGGATGGGCACCCTAGTTACGAATAACACAGAAAAAGCAGAGTTGCTGAATGTTTTCTTTGCTTTGGTGTTTACCAAGGGCAGCCCTTTAGAGCCCCAGGCCCTAAGGACAAGAGAAGAAGCCTGGAGAGAGGAAGACTCGCCCTGGGTAGAGGAAGATTGGGTCAGAGAGCACCTAAGGAACCTCGATACCCACAAATCCATGGGCCCTGATGGGATGCACCCCAGAGTGCTGCGTGAGCTGACAGAGGTCATAGCTAAGCCGCTCTCCCTCATCTTTGAAAGATCCTGGAGAACGGGGGAGGTGCCGGAAGACTGGAAGAAGGCCAATGTCATGCCAGTCTTCAAAAAAGGCAAGAAGGAGGACCCAGGCAACTACAGGCCAGTCAGCCTCACCTCCGTCCCCGGAAAAGTGATGGAACGGCTCATACTGGCCATTGTCTGGCCATTGGGCACATGGAGGACAAGAAGGTGCTCAAGAGTAGTCAGCATGGATTCACCAAGGGGAAATCTTGCTTGACTAATCTGATAGCCTTCTATGATGGAATGACTAGCTGGATAGATGAGGGGAGAGCGGTGGATGTCATCTATCTCGACTTCACCAAGGCTTTTGACACCGTCCCTCACAACATCCTCCTGGGCAAGCTCCAGAAGTGTGGGATAGATGAGTGCACAGTGAGGTGGAGTAGGAACTGACTGGATGGCAGAGCTCAGAGGGTGGTGATCAGCGGTGCAGAGTCTAGTTGGAGGCCTGTAGCTAGCGGTGTCCCCCAGGGGTCAGTCCTTTGTCCAGTCCTGTTCAATTTATTCATCGATGACCTGGATGAAGGCACAGAGTGCTCCCTCAGCAAGTCTGCTGATGATACCAAACTGGGAGGAGTAGCTGATACCCCAGAGGGCTGCGCTGCCATCTAGAGGGACCTGGACAGACTGGACAACTGGGCGGTGAAAAACCTCATGCAATTCAACAAGGCCAAGTGCAAGGTTCTGCACCTGGGGAGGAATAACCCCAGACACCAGTACAGGCTGGGGACTGACCTTCTGGAGAGAAGCTCTGCAGAGAGGCACCTGGGTGTCATGGTGGACAACAAGGTGACCCTGAGGCAGCAGTGTGCCCTCGTGGCCAAGAAGGCCAATGGGATCCTGGGGTGCATTAAGAAGAGTGTCTCCAGCAGGTCGAGTGTTGCAGTTCAAACGGCGCGGCAACCTGGTTCAGGGATGGCACGGCGACCACCCCCAAGCCACTCGGACCATCAGCTCGCTGACACCAATGTGGTGGACAGCAAATGGCGTTTATTGATGGGTAACAAGGTGTTATATAGCTTGGTTTACAACGTCACATCCGTCTGCTTACATCATAGACTAAACACTATTGGCTATTAGGGGCCCTATCTTTCCGTACAGCGCGATATCTTCCGGCCGCCGGACCCTAACTATCTGCAACAACTTCCCCCCTCCCTATGCATAACAAAACTAGCTAAAATACAACTATCTTATTCTTACTTATTCTTATTACTATCTTATTCTATTCTTATTGTTTATACCAATCTTAAAATTATATATCATAAACTTGACATAAAACATAAGGCACAAAGAAGAAGGCGCGTAGAAGGTAGGGGATGACAGGTAATTCCGGGGTGTAGGAATAGGGTGTACCTTGGGATAACTTGGGGGTAATACTGAGTGGATATATTCTTAAAGCCGTTGTCGGTGTTCTACTAACATGATGTTAACCTTCTCTAGCCAATTCTTGACAAACGGCATGAGCTTATTCAATATACAGGGTCCAAAGATTAGCGTCATCATGATCATTGTGGATATCAGGGTGGTTAACCACGGCGAACCGGTGAACAAATTTTCGTACCAGCTGCGTTTGGAACAGGGTTCAATGGGTGCTAGTTGGCAAGGCATGGCACTGAAAACTGGTGGCCCTGTAGTTATTTTTGTACTAATTGCTCAAGATTGTTTGATCTGTTCAAGTACCCCATTTAAAGGGCTGGTGTGACTCTACCTGTCCTATAGTGACAAGCTGCAAAATTAAGATAACGCAAAGGCATCGCGGCCCCCTCTTGCGGAGGCTGTTTTGTTTTTTTCTGGATTCGGTCAGCATAGAACTCACAGGCTCGGGCGGGACGCTTGTCACCGGGGCGTACGGGTTACGGGGGTGTCCGATGATCCGGTCCTGTGAACAGAAACTCACAATTTTCATTAGTTTTATTTTGAAGGTAACAGCCACCTGAATTGGGGTCAGATGCTCTTCCTTTGCAACATGCTTAATCATGTCTGCCCCCGCTGGTTTTTCTTTAATTCGGATGGGAATATTTTGGCTCTTAGTTCTGTTTACCTTCTTTTTCTCCTTCCTTAAGTCTGAATCAGTTGTGAGCCACTCGTCCTGACTAGTGTCTGATCCGGAGTCGGAACTCGACTGACTGGTCACTTCCGGGCTCCGGTACTGCCCCTCCCTCGGGCTTGCTCTCGGCCCCTCCCTCGGGCCTCCCTCAGCTGTCCGGTCAGGCTCATTGGTTCTCAGCGCCTCACTCGCGCGTCCCTCACCTGTCCGGTCACTCCCATTGGTTCTCGGCGCCTCACTCGCGCCGGGGGCACCCTCGCCCCGCCCTACCCCTTGCGGCTCGGCGCCATTTTGAGGGGCATAGGGTGGTGGCCTGGCCCAGACGTCACCATGCTCTGACTTCTTTTCAATGTTCCTAGCTTCCTCGGCTAGCTCGCTCCAAACAGATTTCGGCTGTTTCTGCTCCTCTGTAAGCGGGACGGGTTTGGGGGATGGAGGGGATGTATCACCCTCTTGCAGACCTTTAGGCTCAGCAGAATTGCCATCATTTGGGGGGTGCAAAGTCTGTGCGGCTGCCCCGACTCCCATTTTTGGGGTGGCCAACAAACAGTCCCTTACTGCTACCCAGGTCTCCTGCTCTTTTCTAGCTTTCTGCAAGGCTTGTACAACTTTTCCCCAAGCCCTAAGGTTTTTCCCACAACCCGAAGACATCATCTCCTCGGCTAACGCCTTAGTACATTTGTCCCACACTTCAGGGACACGCTTCAGGGACTTCAAAATATCCACCGGCTGGTCTATAACCTTAATTTTTAAAAGCCTCGCAAGAGCGAGAGTAAAATCTTTTGGCTTACAATCAATCCCCCAATGCTTATGTAATTGCAATACGACCTTCACGAGGGCTTCCATCCTCCTTGTTGCTCTGGTAGTGTCATCTCCGCCGGGCTGGTCCACTCGCTTCGGCCGCCGTTCACCCGTCCAGACGATGACTTCCCGGGTTTCGGCACCACTTGTTGCAGTTCAAACGGCGCGGCAACCTGGTTCAGGGACGGCACGGCGACCACCCCCAAGCCACTCGGACCATCAGCTCGCTGACACCAATGAGGTGGACAGCAAATGGCATTTATTGATGGGTAACAAGGTGTTATATAGCTTGGTTTACAACATCACATCCGTCTGCTTACATCATAGACTAAACACTATTGGCTATTAGGGGCCCTATCTTTCCGTACAGCACGATATCTTCCAGCCGCCGGACCCTAACTATCTGCAACAGTCGAGGGAGGTGATCCTACCCCTCTACTCAGGCCTGGTGAGGCCGCATCTGGAGTATTGCGTCCAGTTCTGGGCCTCACAGTACAAGAGGGATGTGGAGCTGCTGGAGAGAGTCCAGCGCAGGGCTACAAGGATGATCAGGGGCCTGGAACATCTGCCCTATGAGGAGAGGCTGAGGGAGCTGGGCCTGTTCAGCCTGGAGAAGAGAAGGCTGAGAGGGGATCTGATCAGCGCCTATAAGTACCTCAAGGGAGACAGTGAGCAAAACCCTCCCTTCTCAAAAGATCGTGGGAGCATGGTATCCCTTCTTAAATTTGTAATGTATAGTTATCAACCCACATGGGATGATTGTCAGCAGCTCCTCCATGCCCGGCTGCCTTGAGATGTCACTGTGGCTATTGCGGTTAGGCGCTTGGATAAGGCTTAGCAACCTATGATATGTTAGCACGTTAATGCTTGTAACCAATTACTGATGCTCTACCGAGATGTTGCTATGCGAATTGCTATATATTGTGATACGTAACGCAAAATAAATGAAGTCAGTTCCAGCTTCTATGAAGTTGCTGTCTGGCATTCCTGACCCGCTCCAAGCTGCAACAGATGGGGGCCTTTACAAAGGAGGGAAATAGGGCAATTCCCCCACATTCTTCAGCAAGGGGGACAAAGGAGTCAGGTGAGCTCAGGTGAGAACAGATGGCAGGAGGCAGGAGTTCGGTGTAGGCGGGCCGGGAAGGCTGTAACTTCTGAGTACCTTGGCCAATGGGGAAAAGGAGAGGGCGTCCCTCGGTCGGGAAATTAGGATAAAAGGGGGGCTGCGTCCCCCAGCAATTGGAGAGACCCCACAGGGATATGCCCGGTGGACTCTCCCTTTATTCGAATAAAGTTTTAGGACTCCTCTGTCTCCTTTTTGGACATTCAGTTCTTGACAGCGAGATTTTCCGCACATTTTATTTTACAGGATATAAAAAGCCTGCCCTATTTATTTTATCAACTCTATTTGTATCTTATTTTGTAGGACCCTGTGCAAAGAGAGGCCATGTAAGAGGTTAATAAGGTTGAGGTGACTAGGTACCTAATTTCGCTATCTGCTTCTGTGAATATTAATTCTTATTTTTATGATCATTATCCCTTGCATCTTAAAATGCATCCGCACTCATATCGCTAGTACAATTTCAGAGGAAAAAATAATGGTCACAAGGACGTACTATAACCCACTCCCAGGAGAAGAGTATTATCTCAATGGTTTGAGGTCGGGGACAACAGCCAGTGAGGAAATGTAGGACCCTGTGCAAAGAGGGGCCATGTAAGAGGTTAATAAGGTTGAGGTGACTAGGTACCTAATTTCGCTATTTGCTTCTGTGAACATAGCTTGCTACTTATGCCGAGTCACCCTGCTCTTGCTGCAACCATAAGATATCAGCCGTGAAGAACTGGTAACTGCAAATAACGTATGAAGGAGTTGCAGCTGTCTATAAAAACACGAACTTTTCCCAAGACGGCGCAGATCTCAGGCAAACTGTAAGAGGTCTGACGCCGGCCAGCTAATAAAAGTTTGCTTTTCAACCCACCAGGTTGAGTGTGCAGGTGATTATTGAGATTACAGACTAACATTTTGGGGGCTCGTCCGGGATCTCAGTAATCGCCTGTCCCTCCCTGGTTGGGAAGGGCCGCCCGACATCACCAGGGGAACGCTTCCAGGGGGAGCGCTACCTGATGATGTTCCAGGTCCCCGGATTCCGCCTTCTCTTGGCGACCGGGCGGCACCTCGCAAGCTTAAGCAAACTCCGAGGTCCAGGGGGAGCAATACCTGATGACGTTCCAGGTCCCCGGATTCCGCCTTCTCTTGGCGACCGGGCGGCACCTCGCAAGCTTAAGCAAACTCCGAGGTCCAGGGGGAGCACTACCTGATGACGTTCCAGGTCCCCGGATCTCGAAAAACCTCGAGGTAAGGTATCATATGATTCAGGAGGTTAAGGGGCACCCTGATTTCTGGTGTGGTGGACTGTGGGAGGTCTGACGAGACAATAACTCCCCGCCATCGGCACGCGTGGGACGCCACTGCGTTGCCCTGGGTAAAAGGTTGGAATAGGTTGGAATGTTCCGCAAGTAGTATCGTGGTCGTTGCTATTTGTGTCAGTTGTCGTGCTAATTGTTATTTGTGTCATTTGTGTTGTGTTCTAAATTGCTTTGATCCAGATGGAATGCGACAATCGAGTTCTGTTCCCGAAGGACCCCTTGATTGTTTTTTGTCAAATTTTTGAAATTTTAGGAGATGGACCCTCCTAAATTATGGGTTTAATATTAAGGCAGATAAATTGAAAATCTTTTGTAAAAGTGAATGGCCAACTTTTGGAGAGGGTTGGCCTCCTGAGGGGTCTTTCGACCCCGATGTAGTCCGAAGAGTACTTTTTATCATTATGGGGGATCCTGGCCACCCTGATCAGATCCTTTATATCGTTCCATGGAATGATATCCTAAAAGAACCCCCCATTTGGCTACAAATGTGTATGGTAAAATGTGGAAACGGGCACAAAGTACTAGCAATGAGAATGGGGGGAGAGAAGCCCCCCATTCCATCTGCGCCATCTGTGCCGAAATTCCCTGTCCTCCAAGAGCCACCCGAAGATCCGATTTCACCACCCTATAGTCCTCAAGAAGCACGAAGCCCAGCTGTGGTGCCAGATCAACATGGTGGTCCTGTCCAGGACGACCCTTTATCCCCACTCGCACCAGAAGGGGTCAAACTTACTTATGGCCCAGTGGGAACTGGTGAAGCCATCTCTCCTGACTCCACAAGCTCCCTGGTATCAGTTTTACTGCAAAGGCAGATCCCTGGAGGAAGTGGGAGCACGCCCTTCTCCACCACGGACCTGTATAACTGGAAGCAGCAAAACCCTCCCTTCTCAAAAGATCCTGGGAGCATGATATCCCTTCTTAAATTTGTAATGTATAGTTATCAACCCACATGGGATGATTGTCAGCAGCTCCTCCATGCCCTATTTACATTGGAAGAGAGGGAGAGAATATTAAGAGGAGCTAGAGAATCGATACCAGGTATAGAAGACCTGACCGAACATGGTCGTAGAAACATTCAAGATGAACGTGTGCCCCTCCAACAGCCGGAGTGGGATTACCATACAGTGGACGGGCGAAGGTCCACTGAGTTGTATCGGCAGTTTCTGATACAAGGGCTTCAAAAAAAAAAAAAAAAAAAAAAAAAAAAAGCTACCAGCCAGAAAACCTACGAATTTGTCAAAAGTAGCAGAAGTTAAACAGGGATCCTCTAAATCCCCAACTGCATTCTTGGAACGCCTGCTAGAGGTATATCGAATTTATACCCCTATTGATCCAGAGGACCCTGCAAACCAAAAAGCTATAAATCTGGCCTTTGTGTCTCAATCAACCCCAGACATAAGAAAAAAGATACAAAAACAAGATGGGTTTTCAGGAAAAACTAGAACCGAGCTAGTAGGAATTGCTCAGAAAGTATTTGATAGGCGGGATACACCCGAGGATGCCTTGGCAAAAAAAAAAAAAAATCACCAAGGCAACAATAGCAAGAGTGGCAGCTTTACAAGCCACTCCACAAAATCGTCCTAGATAGGAAGTTTCCCCAAGGAAGGGAAAGAGGGGATAATATGGGGAAACCCCCGAGATGATCCGTTCTTGACCGAGATCAGTGCGCGATTTGTAAAAAGAAAGGACATTGGAAAAATGAGTGTCCTTACCAAAATGCGCCACCAAACTCACAAGAAATTCTATTTATGAAAAAAAAAAACACTGATGGGGCCGGGGCTCTGACAGCCCCAAGAGCCCATGGTAACTTTGAAGGTTCAGGGGCAACCCGTGTCGTTCCTTATTGACAGGGGAGCATCACACTCAGTACTTAAAGAACCATTAGGCCCCCTGTCCCAAGAAACAACTAGGGTACAGGGTGCCACCGGACGGATGGCAGCAGTTACGTAAAAGACGGAGTCCGGTATGCAGGGGCCGCACAACTTCCTCAAAGTTGTCTTTTATAATGAGCAACTTCCTCATTTCCTGCCAACTTACCCCAGTCAAGGACTGGTCAAGAACACCCCCATGTCCCTGTCCTCCGCACCATATGACGAGCCTCGGCAACAGGAGGAACAGGGTACCAAACAGGGGGTCATGGGGCAGCAGCGGCTCAGAGATGTGGTCCCCATTGTGGGGGAGGAATTACTACAGGAGGTACAATACTACGTATGTCCTGCTATAGGAAGTCCTGGGTGTCAAGGGGATGGCCAGTTTCACTGTGCCCAATGGGGTTGTGAAACAGAATCCTCCTGGGGGCATCACGACCCTTTCATAAGAATAGAGTGGAGTCCGAAGGGTAAATGCAGTATATCCGGAACCTGCAAACCAATCCTTTTTAAACCCCAGTATTGGGGCCGATACGGAACAACCTGGGATACGGGCAGGACGTGGGGACTACGGCTGTATGTCCACGGGCCTGACCCAGGGGTCTCCCTAACAATACAGAGGCATTTCCCTACTTTTGAGAAAGATTGCTGGCTATGCCTAGATCCGAGACCCCCTTACTATATAGGCGTAGCTACTGAAGGAGCACCTACTCCCAGGAAGCACTCAGACAAGTGTACATGGGATCACCCCAGATTGACCCTTGGGGATGTGCAGGGAGCAGGACTATGCTTGATCGCTGCAGTGCAAGAAATACCCCCCTTGTACCAGAAAAATTGTAACCGAACATTAAGAGTTAATGTTACAAGAACCAGGTATTATGAGGCCCCAACAGGGGCATGGTGGGCCTGTATGAGCGGGCTGAGTGACTGTGTAAACACCCAGCAACTTGAATCCTCGGGCGCAAGCCCTGATTTCTGTGTATTAGTATATGTTCTATCCCAAGTGTATCTGTATGACGGGGATAACGGAAGGGCCCACCTGAGCTACATTGAACACCATCATGGGAGATTACTGGTTGGGGTAGGAATAGCTGGCTCCATCGCGATCGGGGCTTCTGCGTTAATCACTCAAAAACAGGGATTGCAGGACTTAAGCTCACGTGTAGCCCAAGATATGGGACATATGGAAGAGACAGTGGGAAAATTGGAAAATCAAGTAGACTCTTTAGCTGAAGTAGTCCTCCAAAATAGAAGGGGACTAGACCCTCTCTTTATGAAGCGACGAGGCCTATGTGTAGCTCTTGGAGAAACGTGCTGCTTTTATGCAAACCAGTCAGGGGTCATTAGGGAAACGTTAGCCATGGTGCGCGGAAATCTAAAAGAAAAATATTACCACGGGACGCAAGAACAGAATCTGTTCCAGTCGTGGTATAACTGGTCCCCATGGCTCACCACCCTAATGTCTGCAATAGCTGGTCCCATAATATTAATTCTTATTTTTATGATCATTATCCCTTGCATCTTAAAATGCATCCGCACTCATATCGCTAGTACAATTTCAGAGGAAAAAATAATGGTCACAAGGACGTACTATAACCCACTCCCAGGAGAAGAGTATTATCTCAATGGTTTGAGGTCGGGGACAACAGCCAGTGGGGAAATGTAGGACCCTGTGCAAAGAGGGGCCATGTAAGAGGTTAATAAGGTTGAGGTGACTAGGTACCTAATTTCGCTATTTGCTTCTGTGAACATAGCTTGCTACGTATGCCGAGTCACCCTGCTCTTGCTGCAACCATGAGATAAGATATCAGCCGTGAAGAACTGGTAACTGCAAATAACATATGAAGGAGTTGCAGCTGTCCATAAAAACACGAACTTTTCCCAAGACGGCGCGGATCTCAGGCAAACTGTAAGAGGTCCGCTGCCGGCCAGCTAATAAAAGCTTGCTTTTCAACCCACCAGGTTGAGCGTGCGGGTGATTATTGAGATTACGGACTAACAATTTATAGGGAAGAAACTTGAAAGAATATTGAGATCTAATTCTAAAGCTTTAGCATACATTTTACTTTTTGTATATATGACATTTTTTTCTGAAGAGAATTCTGCTGCCTTTCTTTAATGTCAGATTACCTCTCACGCAGTGATCCTTGAATCCTCTCAATGGGATGCATCAAGACCTGACCAGTTAAGAACTGCTTCAGATGTTGGAGGGTTTGTGCTTTTTTCTCATATTGCCCACTGCCCAAGAGGGAGAAAAGAGAGAAGAAACAAGCAGAGGGGCAAAGTTCCTTTTATCTTCAGAATAACTCTAAAGCAGAGCTCTCTCCTATCTGGCCTGTGTGGGAAGAAAATCTCCTGCACTAACCCTCTCCTTTGCCTCCTGTGTTCCCCTCCTTTGTTAACTTGGCAAAACGGAGAATCTGGATTTTGTACTTGAAAGGAAAATTGTTAATATCTCTGAAATACTTCAGAATGAAAGTAAATGAGCAGGAATAGTCCAGTGTTGTCAAAATACTATCCGAAACCTATGAATTGCATTTATTTCTCTTCCTATCCTCTCTAATTATAATTTTAAAATCAAACAAAGGGAAAAGACCAATTTTGTTGTCTTTTAGCTGAACTTGAACTTCCTGTTTCTATATTGCCTCAAATTTGTTTCCAAAAAAAAAAAAGTCAAGTACGATGATGGTTTATTACCATAATGTGTACAATATATAGGCAAATGTATAGCATTTAATGTGGCAGGTAATCTATAAGACCAGGTAACTGTTTCATTGTATTTTGCATACTGTCAAGTCATACTGGCTCATACTGGCCGTTGTCTCCAGGCACATGGAGGACAAGAAGGTGCTCAAGAGTAGTCAGCATGGATTCACCAAGGGGAAATGTCGAGGGTCACTCTTGCGCCAAGTGCCAGGGCCCTCTCCACAAGCCAGAGCAAACAACACCTCCACACAAAGTGAGGTCAACTCCACTCTGCTGTTGTCTGTAGCAGGGCTTTATACCCATGCAGGTGGGCATGAGCTGAGGAGCAGCACTCATTGGCTACAGGCTCCCAGCTGATTGGTTCTCCTCCAGGTGTTCGGTTGCTAGGCGTCAGTCCAGTTCCCCACAAACTCCACTTTCCTATATATTCTTACTAAGGCCCCAACATCTCCCCCTCTTTTTTCCAAAAAAGAAAAATTAGCAATAAACATTGCAACATTTACAAAAAACAAATTAACATAGCTGTAATCCTCAGCATTTCCCCTCTTTTTACAAAAAACAAAAATTGGCAATACCATGCATCAAAATATTATGAACAAAAACAAAGTAACATAGTTGCAAGCATAAATATAACCATTCTGGTTACACATAAGTGTAACAATTTCTATAATTCATGGTCCATTAATTGTTTCTGTCCTTTCGCAACCACGGTCGTACCCACTTGGCTGGTACCCAGGTCGCTCCGTCTTCTCCAAGTACGCACGCATATCCTCGTCCCCATGTAACTAACTCAACTGGACCTTCCCAGATCTGTTTCTGTGGACAAAAGACTTCCACCTGTACTTTCTTTCCTGAAAGGTCAGCTGAATTTTTTGAAAAATGAGTGAAAATGGGTACGTTGTCATCATTTCTAGGGTTGAGCCAATTCAAAACGTAGCATGCTTTACTTGTTAACTCATAGGGACCCATCTCCCCCTCTTTTTTCAAAAGAGACAGTAATTGTTTTAAATTTCGATGGTGTCGCTCGATGATGGCCTGACCACCCGAATTATACGGGATACCCATCTGATGGGTTATTCCCCATTGCTGAAAAAAGTTTTTACAGATGTTGCTCTTATACGCCGGTGCATTATCTGTTTTTATGATGTCCGGTTTTCCTAAAACAGCAATTACCTGAGCCCAGTGTTTGCAGGCTGACTTAGCGTTTGTAGAAGTGGCTGGGGTCGCCCAGAGAGCCTTTGAACAGGTATCCACCGTAACATGTAGATATTTTAGTCGGCCAAAGGGAGCGAATTCCGTAACATCTGTTTGCCATATCTGCCTCGGTTGTAGTCCTCTTGGATTGGTCCCCATTTCCTGTAAAGGGGTCAGTCTTGCGCAATCCGGATAGGCAGCAATGATAGCACGAGCTGCCGCTCGGGAAATTTTAAATTCACGTTGTAACGCTCGAGCAGATTGATGAAAGAATGAATGAGACGTTGATGCCTGTTGTTCCGCCGAACAAGAAATACCCGCTGCTGACACGGCACTATCTATGACTGCATTACCTTCTGTTAAAGGGCCCGGTAATGCAGTATGACTACGAATATGCGATACCCAAAAGGCATGCTTTCTTTGTTGAATGATGTTCCACAGCTGGACGAACAAAGCTTGAAGATTATGGTTATTTACATGTCCTATAATTGCCCTATGAATTCTTTGAACGATGCCTACTACATATAGGGAGTCAATAACTATATTCATGGGCCGATCATGAAAAGTTAGAAATGCCCAAATTACCGCTTTTAATTCTAGAACCTGCACGGATGCAGTTTCCCGTCGAATCTGAGTTTTCCAACGATCTGACTCCCGGAAAGCGTACCCATATTTCCCAGTTTTGCTGCTAGCATCTGTGAATACAGTAATTGCGTTTGATAATGGTCTTAAACTCTGGATTTCTCGTTCTTCCAGCTCCAAAGAGGTGTGGAAGAGAGGATGCTTGGGATAATGATTGTCCACTCTAACACCCTGAATAGCTAGAGCAAATTCTGCACTTTTTAAACACCATTCTTCAACTAACTCCAGGGTCTTTAGAGGCAGGATAATACTATCAGGCTCTCTGCCAGCAATTGTTCGTACGCGTTGCTGGGCTTTCAAAATTCCCATTCCAATTGCTTCATGCCTTTGAGTTAGGGTACGTCGCAAGTGGCTTGGGAGAAAAACCCATTCAAGTACAAACAGGATTCCTTTTTCATCTATCTGGGCGATAATTATCGCCACCTCCCTTTCCCGATTGTAGACCACCAGAGATATTGGTAATCTTTCCTGGAACCTGTAGGCCGCTGTTTCTGCTATCTTTTCCTCGATTCGTTCTAAGGCTGCGACAGCCTTTGGGGTTAAGCTCCGCTTTTCTGCAGGCCCTTTAGCTCCCCTAAGCAGTTGAAGCAACGGTTCCATTTCCGCATTTGTAATGCCGCAAAAATTCCTAATCCATTGGATGTCTCCTACCAATTTTTGTACACAGTTAACGGTGTCAATTTTCGTCTGCAATTTAAGCTTCTGGGGTCTAATTCTGGCTTCTGTGATGACCATACCCAGATAATTCCAAGGAGCTTGCCTTTGAATCTTTTCAGGGGCAATGACCAGGCCAAATTCCTTTAGACAGTTAATTAGCTCCTCTTCCTGCTCAGCTGGCAAAACTTCAGGGCTTGCTATTAAAATATCATCCATATAGTGGTATGTGATCAAGTCGGGGTGCTTTTCCCTCCAGGGTTTCAGGGCCAAACTCACAAACCATTGACAGATGGTTGGTGAATTTTTCATTCCTTGGGGAAGAACTACCCACTGGTATCGCTCCGATGGGCCTTCCCTGTTAATTGTAGGCACCGTAAATGCAAATTTTTCACTGTCTTCTGGGTCAAGCGGTATATTAAAGAAACAATCTTTTAGATCGATTACTAACAAATTCCATGCCTGTGGGAGCATAACAGGTGAGGGCAACCCTGGTTGTAGAGCTCCCATGTTTTCCATGCATGCATTAACGGCTCTGAGATCCTGTAACAACCTCCACTTTCCAGATTTTTTCCTGATGGTAAAAATAGGAGTGTTCCAGGGACTTGTTGACGGCTTAATATGACCCTGATCTAACTGTTCTTTAACTAATTCCCTTAGATGATGCAGCTTTTCCTCCGGTAGCGGCCATTGGTCCACCCATACAGGGTCCTTTGTAATCCATTTTAGCTTTAAAGTAGGGCGGAAGCTGCCCCCAATGGCCGCTAGGGAAAATGTGACTGCAAAGTGACACCCCACTGGGCTAAAACATCCCTGCCCAGCAACCACAGTGAGGTACACATCACATACGGTTTTACCTTGGCCCTGTTTCCTTCATCATCTATAACAGTCACGAAATATTGACTAACCTGCATAGGAGATTGCCCCCCGATCCCCGTCACAGGGGTATCAATCTCCTGCAGATCCCATTGTGGTGGCCATGCGAATTTAGGGATGATAGTAATGTCAGAACCGGTATCAAGCATCATGGCCACATTGGTAAGACGAGTGCCGTCTGGTCCTTCCATGCTCACAATTTTTGTCGGCCGCTGAGCAGTTATCTTTTCGCAAAAAGCAACCTGAGGGGGTCCGGAAGATCCAAAGCCCTTATTTCCCCGTCGGGCCTTTCCAGGATTGGGGATTGCAGCTCGAAAAGGTATTAGTTGAGCTATCCTGCTCAATGCCGGAATAGTGATGGGAGGATTAAATATTTTCACCATTATGCCAATATTGCCGGAATAATCAGCGTCAATGCACCCTGGTAACACAAAAATACCCATTTTTGAGGCTGATGAACGGCCAATTATCAGAGCGGATAGGCCCCTCCCCAGAGGACCAGTGCATGTTGATTCTAAAATATGCACGTCAGAATCTCTAATCACTGTGGATTTTGCCACATAGAGGTCGACTCCTGCACTTCCTCGGGTTGCGGCGGAGAGTTCGTGGAGGCAGCCATTGTCTGGGGATACTTGTTCGCCGCGTCCCTCACAACGCGGCGGCTCCCGTTTCCCTGTATCGGCGTGCCGTTTTTGCGGAACCGTGATCGGCACTCCGCTGCCTTATGCCCGAACCTTTGACATCTCGTACAGGTCCCATTAAATCCTCTCGGGGCCATATCCTCCATCCTGAATCTGTTGGGACACTTCCTCCTCATGTGTCCTAATCGACCACATAGGAAACATGTCCCATGAAATCTCTTGTCTTCCTTTCTAGACATTCTTTCTCCTTTAATTGCTGCGGCCAAAGCCGCACCATGTATTTTTGCTTTTTGTTCTTCCTCCATCAATGGCACTCGGGCACAGGTCTCTATCATTTGGACAATTGAAGCTCCTGGTGGCAAAGTAGCTAACAGTTGCTTGCAAGTTTGGTTTGCGTTTTGAACTGCTAGATCTTTTGCCAATATTGCTTTCATTTCCGCAGGCACATTAGGTGCCATATCCAGGGCTTCCTTCAGTCGATCAACAAAGTTGAAAAAAGACTCATTCGGCTTTTGCGTTATTTTTGTGTATGGTAACTGTGGCGTTCCTATTTGTGGTAGTGCAAGAAAAGTGGCTAGCGCTGCATTTTTTGATTGCTGTAGTATCCTGGGGTGGAGCGCTGCCTGGGCCTCGGTTGCCCGGTAACGCCCATTCCCCATTAGTTGATCAAGGGTGGCAACCCTTAATGGATCGTCCATACTGCGATTTAGATTCTCCAATTGTTTTTCCTCTAATCTTTCCTGCCATTTTGCTAACCAAAGCATGTAAGCGGTAGAGGAAAGCAGGAGCTCCATTATCGCTCTGCTATCCGCAGGTACCATATGGGAATATTTAAACAGGGCAGAGACCTGATTTCTCACCAACTTATTGTCATGCCCATACTGCATTACTGTTTTTTGTATGCCTTGAACAAATTTCCAATCGAGAGGTTCCCACCTGGGGCCCTGGGCTCCCGTTACTACGGGAGCTGCTAGTGGTGTTAATACAAATTCTCCTTGTAGTTGAGCATTCTCTATGAGTCCTTTATACCGTGCTCCCGCATTAAATGTTGGATCAACAGGTGGCATTTCCTCATCATTACTTCCACCTGCAGTGGAAGTGGCTGGGAGCTCCGGCAACAATCCTTCTTCAGCTGGGTCACTTCCTCCAGCTGCTTTCTTTTAAATCTTAGGAGCATCTTTTCGTGCCTCCCACTGCTCTAATTGTTTGTCTACATTTTCCAACCCTTCGACTATAGCCCTATGGGCAGCCTTATAGGCTGCCTTCACATCTCTGGCCTTGGACCCACCGTCTAGTCGCCGCATTTGTTCTAATAATTCTGTCATTCTCTCTGCCTGTCCCCGAAGTTCGTCGCATTTTTTGAACCACGGCATTATCATCGTCCGATCCATCTGGGATCGGTACTTTAACTGGGTCCACTTCCATTTCGGGCGCTGTGGGGGTTGGTCGCTTTTCCCCCCTCCCATTCGGGCGCTGTGGGAGGTGGTCGCTTTTCCCATTCGGGTGCTGTGGGGGGTGGTCGCTCCTCCCCCTCCCATGGGGGGAGATACTCATCCACTCCCCCCCATACTTCTTGTTCGGCCAAAGTTACCGGACATGCCTGTTTAGGTGAGGTTACCTTTCTCTTATTATCTATTTTCTTACACTGAATTGGCTCAGTATTGTTAGTACATTCAGAACTTTCAGACCCGTTTTCCTCTTCTTCTCCATGGAGCGCTTCCCAAAAGGCGATAGCGACTAACCGCTCAAACATAGGCCATATGAGACGATATGTCTTTGTGAGGCGCCACGCTTCCTCCGAGCCTAATTGTACACCGTCCCATAGTTCTTTTCCTACTCGCTCCCATGATTCAAATTTACATGCCTGGGAGGCTTCTTCTATGATTTTTCTCTTCTTACAAAATAGTAATAAATCAGTTAGCTCGGTTTTCGAGACCTCAATCTTAGTTTTTTGAGCAAGCCTTACGAAGCGTTCAACAGTATCATGTTCCATTGCTGTTGCAGCAACTTTCACTCTAGATGCGCCAATTCCCATTCTGACTCACCAGGTTGTGATCACAATCCGCTTCCAGTAAGATCCCTCGCGTTCTCGCACGATCACGTCGGGGTCACCAGATGTCGAGGGTCACTCTTGCGCCAAGTGCCAGGGCCCTCTCCACAAGCCAGAGCAAACAACACCTCCACACAAAGTGAGGTCAACTCCACTCTGCTGTTGTCTGTAGCAGGGCTTTATACCCATGCAGGTGGGCATGCGCTGAGGAGCAGCACTCATTGGCTACAGGCTCCCAGCTGATTGGTTCTCCTCCAGGTGTTCGGTTGCTAGGCGTCGGTCCAGTTCCCCACAAACTCCACTTTCCTATATATTCTTACTAAGGCCCCAACAGGGAAATCTTGCTTGACTAACCTGATAGACTTCTATGATGGAATGACCGGCTGGATAGATGAGGGGAGAGCGGTGGATGTCGTCTATCTCGACTTCACCAAGGCTTTTGACACCGTCCCTCACAACAGCCTCCTGGGCAAGCTCCGGAAGTGTGGGATAGATGAGTGCACGGTGAGGTGGATTGGGAACTGGCTGGATGGCAGAGCTCAGAGGGTGGTGATCAGCGGTGCCGAGTCTACTTGGAGGCCTGTCGCTAGCGGTGTCCCCCAGGGGTCAGTCCTTGGTCCAGTCCTGTTCAATTTATTCATCAATGACCTGGATGAAGGCACAGAGTGCTCCCTCAGCAAGTTTGCTGATGATACCAAACTGGGAGGAGTAGCTGATACCCCAGAGGGCTGCGCTGCCATCCAGAGGGACCTGGACAGACTGGACAACTGGGCGGTGGAAAACCTCATGCAATTCAACAAGGCCAAGTGCAAGGTTCTGCACCTGGGGAGGAATAACCCCTGACACCAGTACAGGCTGGGGACTGACCTTCTGGAGAGAAGTTCTGCAGAGAGGCACCTGGGTGTCATGGTGGACAACAAGGTGACCCTGAGGCAGCAGTGTGCCCTCGTGGCCAAGAAGGCCAATGGGATCCTGGGGTGCATTAAGAAGAGCGTCTCCAGCAGGTCGAGGGAGGTGATCCTGCCCCTCTACTCAGCCCTGGTGAGGCCGCATCTGGAGTATTGTGTCCAGTTCTGGGCCCCACAGTACAAGAGGGATGTGGAGCTGCTGGAGAGAGTCCAGCACAGGGCTACAAGGATGATCAGGGGCCTGGAACATCTGCCCTATGAGGAGAGGCTGAGGGAGCTGGGCCTGTTCAGCCTGGAGAAGAGAAGGCTGAGAGGGGACCTGATCAGTGCCTATAAGTACCTCAAGGGAGGGAGTGAGGAGGATGGTGCCCGCCTCTTTTCAGTGGTGGCCACCGACAGAACTAGAGGTAATGGCCACAAACTGAAACACCAAAAGTTCCACAGGAACTTAAGGAAAAATTTCTTAACAGTGAGGGTGACAGAGCACTGGAACAGGCTGCCCAGAGAGGTTGTGGAGTCTCCTTCTCTGGAGATCTTCAAAACCCGCTTGGATGCAGTCCTGTGCCACGTGTTCTAGGTGACCCTGTGTGTGCAGGGGGGTTGGACTAGATGACCTCTAGAGGTCCCTTCCAACCTTAAGCATTCTATGATTCTATGATTTAGTACATAATAGGTAAGCAAATTACAGCAATGAGCTTAAATAAAAGAGAGAATAGGAGTTTCACATATTATTTTTCTGCAAATCAGTCATATCTGTTCTGGTAGAATACTCCAGGAGCTTTGCGCTACCTGACAGTCCTCATGGGCTACAGACTTTAATATTTATTTATTGTATGAGTACTGCAGGAAAAAAGATGCATTAATATATTCTCATTCTGTGATTTGACCTCCTTTGTCTTGTAGATCTCTGAAGGTGAGGTAGCCATATCCGATTAGAGCAAAGCACTAGTGTCTTACCCAGAAAAGACTATAAAGATGGGCAGACATATAATGATACATTTTTAAAGTACTGTCCCATGTTCAGCAAATTGAGCTCAAAATTTTTAATTCTATGCAGATCTGCATATGGGAGTCCCTGCTACAGTATTAGCCACTAGTGTCTATGAACTCTGTGTCAAAAATGATAGGAAATTTGAAATTTTCTTCCTCTTTTTGTGAAGGAATGTGAAAATGTCTCCTGTGGTATTAATGGGTTGTCCTTCCTTCAGTGTACATCTTTTAAGTGAGAAAGTTTACTAGTATTTGAACTCATGTTTTGCCATTAGGTACTTGTAGATACTTTACCCCAGGCACCAGGACAGACTAGGGGTTGACCTGCTGGAAATCAGCTCCGCAGAGAGGGAGTTGGGAGTCCTCGTTGACAACAGGTTAACCATGAGGCAGCAGTGTGCCCTCGTGGCCAAGGCCAAGGGGATCCTGGCCTGCATCAGGAGGAGTGTTGGCAGCAGGTCGAGGGAGGGGATCCTGCCCCTCTGCTCAGCTCTACTCATGTTTTCATGCAGGAAATGTGAGGATCTTGTCATTGGATAAATGGAACAGCGTACATATATCTTTAAAATAACTGGAACTTCTAAAATCATTGGCAGGCATTCCTGCCAAGTAAATGGAAAGCGGCATCTTGAAGCTACTGAAGTTCCTCAGTGTTGTCCCTTTCAAATTTGAAGTTCAGTACAAAATAGCTATTGGTTATATTGTGTTCAAATCACTTAAGTTTTATTTTTACTACATTCATGCTTTCTTTTTTATGTTGTATCACACAAATATTTTGTGTATTATTTCAATAACAGATTAATGAAAAAATAATAGAAAAAATCTTCAATTACTGTTGACACTAGTAAAGCCAATATTATAGCTTATTCAACTGGATAAATTTGAAAACTAAAGCCTTATAATCCTTAAAACAATATTTTCAGAGTAATATTTGACTTTCCAAAGAATCTAGGAGTGGAAAAAGCTATAGTAATACAAAGTATATTAAGATATTTCAACACGACATATTTCTGTTTAATCAAGCTTCTATTTAGTAGCTATTCCAAATATATAACTTGAGCTATAGTAAACACTATGTGCAATGAAAAGTATTCCATCTATATGCATGCATGATTTATTAATGAACATGGAAAATTGAAATATATTTAATAATACCATTATGAAATTAAATTTAAGTAAATAATTTTCTCAAGGTCAGATTTGTGTACCAGAGGTCAGCATGCTGTTCTGTAGAGTAGCCAATCTTCATAATGAGTCAAAAGCAGAAAAAAAAATGTCTTTTTTTATCATTTCCCAGTCAACAGTGGTTTAAGTAGCAAGCCTGAGCTAAGCAGAGGGAGCAAAACTATTTGCCAAATTATTCAGGAGACATATTGGGGAGTAAAGGTACAATTGTGTCAAATGTCAGTTTGTTTTCTGATTTGACCCTATGAAAAAAAAATGCAGTTTTGTGCTTTAAATTGTCTTGGACTCTAATATCATAGTTTGACGTTGCCTTTTGTGAGACATATGGGAAAATCAGTCAGACTGATTTTCATTGTTTTCTAAGGTTAACATGGGGGGAGGTGCTGTTCTTGTAGGTTTGCTTTTCTCGCTCTCTTTCTTCTTGGCCTCCAGATGGCCCCACCATCACTAGATAAGGTTCCCAATGTTGCTCAGTTAGACCTGTAGAGGAAACCATGAAGACAGTTAAGCTTGTTCTGGGCAAGTTTCTACATTAGTGATCTCACTAAAAAACTCTGAAAATGCATTAGGAACACTTTTAGATAGTGCATTTACAATATTTGTGTAATGTTTGCCCAATTTAATTTTCTTCTACTGATGTTCTTAAATTAAGAGAAACACAAATTTTCTGTAATTTGCAATATTCCAAATTTTGTAGATGTAACATCCCTTCATATTCATAGGGATGACTTGAGAGTGATTTAGTCTTTTGTATATTAGGCAAATAAAAATATTCAAGTTATATTGAAGTGGACTACCATTGAACTGTATGTGCAAAGTACAGATTTACTGCTGACTTAAAGTTACTGATGTCATTATGTGACCAAATTTCACTGCAGTTCACAAATGACTTGAGCAATAGGCAGAAAATGAACAACAGATTTCCATATATTTTTAACTGAATTTCTTCTGCTTCTCCCCTTTTCCTTGGTTGAAAGATGCTGGCTGCATCACTGATTACTAGTATTTTCAGCCCTTTTTTTCACTGATCTTTCTCTTCCTAACATTTATGGCAATGTTTTCCACATGTTGTAACAGTGTTGTAAAATTACTTACACTGTTGTAGGCAATGTTATATTTCATGGAGATGATACATGGAGTGAGATGAGGAAAATAACTAGGTTTTTCACGTCCAGACATAGAAAAAGGCTATTTTTTTTTTCCTTCTTAAACATGAGACTTGTCATAAAGCATTGTAATGTGCCGGTGAAATAGGCACTAAACTATTAACAGTAAAGCATACTGTGGACAGAGATCCCATTTCTGTATTTTTATCCCCTTTGTCTCTCTTTTCTTAATCACCTGTTTGTTTGTCTGAAATTGATTTGTTAGATTATGTAGATTTTTATCTATAGATTGTTTTATTCTTCTTTGAGATGATATCTGTATCAATTGCTTGTTGCATTGTCAGCCTGTAATCCTCTGGGAGAGCGAGACAGAGTTATACAACCAGTTACTAAGTTTTGAAAATAAAATAAAAAGCAGTTGCTAGGCCTCAGGGTTTGTTAAATTCATTTTTTTTCATATATATATATATATTCATATATATTGAGCCCGGAGACAAGAGAGAGAACCAGGAGAGAGGAGGACTTTCCGCTGGTCGAGGATCACGATCCCAGGCCCTGGTCCTTATGGGGGACTTCAACCACCCTGATGTCTGCTGGGATAATCACACAGCTAGGAGCAGACAGTCCAGGAGGTTCCTGCAGAACATCGCAGATAACTTCTTGATGCAGGCGGTTGATGCGCCAACAAGGGGAGGGGCGCTGCTAGACCTGATACTAACAAACAGAGATGGTCTAGTGGGAAATGTGAAGGTTGGGGGCAATCTTGACTGCAGTGACCACGAGATGTTGGAATTCACGATCCTGCGAGGAGGAAGCTGGACAAAAAAGTAGGATTGAAACTCTGGATTTTAAGAGAGCTAACTTTGACCTCTTCAGGGAGCTCCTTGGAGGAATCCCCTGGGCAAGGGTCCTAGAAGGAAAGGGGGTCCAGGAGAGTTGGACAATATGAAAACACCACTTCCTCCAAGCTTAGGATCGGTGCATTCCTATAAGAAAGAAGTCGAGCAAGGCGGGCAGGAGACCTGCGTGGATGGACAAGGAGCTGTTGGGTAAACTCAATGAGAAAAAGAGCACATAGGTAATGTGGAAGAAGGGCCAGGCCATATGGGAAGAATATAGGAACATTGTCAGAGAATGCAGGGATGCAACGAGGAAGGCCAAGGCCTGTTTGGAATTAGAGTTAGCGAGAGATGTCAGGGGCAACAGGAAGGGCTTCTACAAATACATCAGCAACAAGAGGAAGGCTAGGGAAAATGTTAGTCCTCTGCTGAATGGGGAGGGTGCCTTGGTGACGGAGGATGCAGAGAAGGCAGAGTTACTAAATGCCTTCTTTGCTTCTGCCTTTACTGCTAGGGTCAGTCCCCATGAACTACTGAGTCCAGAGACAAGAGAGAGAACCAGGAGAGAGGAGGACTTTCTGCTGGTCGAGGAGGATTGGGTTAGGGATTATTTAGGCAAACGGGACACCCATAAATCTATGGGCCCAGATGGGATGCACCCAAGAGTGCTGAGGGAACTGGCAGGGGTCATTGCTCAGCAGCTCTCCATCATCTTCGAGAGGTCATGGAGGGCGGGGGAGGTGCCGGAGGACTGGAAGAAACCAACCTCACTCCAGCCTTCAAAAAAGGTAAGAGGGAGGAGCCGGGAAACTACAGACCGGTCAGCCTCACCTCCGTCCCTGGAAAGGTCATGGAGCAGCTCATCCTAGAGACCATCGAAGATGATTAAGGGACTAGAGCATCTACCGTATGAGGAAAGACTAAGCGAGCTGGGCCTGTTCAGCCTGGAGAAGAGAAGGCTGAGAAGAGACTTGATCAACGTGTTCAAGTACCTGAGGGGTGAATGTAAGGAGGATGGGGCCAGGCTCTTCTCCGTGGTGGCCGGTGACAGGACAAAGGGTAACGGGTGTAAGTTGAAACACAGGAAGTTCCACCTCCATATGAGGAAGAACTTCTTTCCTGTGAGGGTGTCAGGGCCCTGGAACAGGCTGCCCAGAGAGGTTGTGGAGTCTCCTTCTCTGGAGATCTTCCAAACCTGCCTGGGTGCCACCCTGTGCCACGTGCTCTAGGTGTCCCTGCTGGAGCAGGGGGGTTGGACTAGATGATCTCTAGAGGTCCCTTCCAACCTCAACCATTCTGTGATTCTGTGATATGGCAATGCAGACCAGCCAATTTATTCTGGTCTCTCCACCTCCTATTTTGTTTTACATTTGGCTTATTCTGTCTGTCTCTACCATTAACGAATTCATCTTGACTCAGTATTAGCATTAGGCCATTAATTGTGTTTAGTGTAGAATTTCCATACAGTTGCTTTTCAAAAGGTTGTCTTTATTGGAGGGGACACTGACAACTGTTAGACAGGAAAAATGAAGTACTGAAAAACACTTTCAGACAGATTATTTTGACAGATTTACTTCAGTATTGTTACAACAGTTGTTTTATATTTTTTCACTGTTCTTTACACAAGGAGAAGTTTACCTCGGTCAAGATAAAATAAAGGAGACTTGTTCTCTTCTCATGGGTTGAATGACTCCCACTGAAGTGATGACCTGTTATTCCTATGGGCTCATCCGTAGCCTAGGGAAGTTAAGGGAGCTCTCATTCACTAGTAGGACCATTTGACAAGATCCTTGCTAAGCCTAAAAGACAGTTTACTATTCTTCTTTAAAAAAAAAATATTGTTTGAACAGAGAGGATTAGTGTCCCCTAAATAAACTGGGAGTTGAGCAGAAGGCAGGGATATAGTTGGTGGAGCATGTCCAGGAGACCTTGTCTCCAGTGGCCTCGAGGCTGGGACACTTTCTCATTGATCGCATGTCTCTAAGAAGCCCAGCCTAAGCAGGTCTGCCTAAGCAGAACTGAGAGCATATTTAGGCCAGGTAATTACCTCCTGGGGAAAAAGTAGGTAATTCGGGTTTTAGTTGGATTATATTGAAGCATATATAGGTATCCTTTTGATACTAGCAAAAAATAATCCTTTGTATATGTTATTGGAATTATAGTCCCTGCAACATCGTTACACTTGCATACCATGTTGTGATATTCCTTCAGGGATTTCTGTCAGCATTTTCCATAGGGAACTCTATACTTTTAAGAAGAGTATATAAATATTATGTATGTAATATGATCAAAGATTTTTAAAATTGCAAGGTCAAGCTCTAAAGTGTATGGGGAAAAAAAGGTCATCTGAGCAACATGAAGTCTGACCTCTGTCCCAGAAAGTGCAGGTATGGCCTTATTAGCTGGAGCTAATATTATACCAATGTAACCACACTGTTTTCAGAATTGGGACTAGCTCATTTAGTGCTGTCTCAGGCATTTATCTGCAACACCCTCCCATGGCACGTAGAAATAGCCTATGATAGCATCTTCAGTTACGTGACTACGCAGTAGTCAGAGCTAGATGCAGCTGCAGTGTACATGAGGAGGGACAAGGACACTGTATGTGACAGTGCTAATGAAGGAACTAATGTTTCCTGTGGTAAGCTGCCTGCTAGGATTTGGGTAGGTGTGAAGGAGACGCTGTGTTTGTGTGCCAGCTGGGGCAGAGCACTCTGAGGTGATGCTGCTCTGAGCAGGGGGTTGGATTAGACAGTCTCCAGGGCCCTCTTCCAACCTCAGCTGTTCTGTGATTTGGTGCAGTTCTGTGAAATAAGGTAAACTCAACAGGTATATGCATGTTTTTAACCGGAGACTCAAGAACTGCGGTGTCAAATCAGGCAGGAGTTTCTTTAGTTTCTTTCCTTTGGTATAAACATGAAATGACATAACGTTTTGCAGCAGCTCGAATTTGAATGAAGCTTTGGGGCCCCAGTAAAAGTGGGACCTGACTCCATTAAGTTGTTTGCTTGGATTGTACACATTTTTTTCCTTCAAAAGGGAGAAAATTAATACTTTTTTGAATTGAATGTTAGGAAATGGAGGGGGTCCTATTACTCTCATAATAATACTCTCAATACTTATGTTTTGAAATGCTTTGTGTGCTAATAGTAGCCCCTTTTTAACAAATGGAGGAAGTTCCTTGTTGACAAAATATGATTTTTTTTATATTCCTAGGCCACAAAGCTGTCAAATTATCAAACATAATTTCTCATCAGATATATCTTGTGTTTGTATTTATGGAAAGTACATATGCCACAGTAACCACATTTGAAAGCTTAATCCTTTTTAAAGTATTTATGTTGGGTTTTTAACACACATTATGGAAAACCTTTGTAAATTGAACTAAAAGGGGGAGGGAATAAGAGAGGGAAGAAAGCAGTGTGGGATTTGAAGAGCAGGATCTTTTTAGGGGATGAATTTTTGGTCCTTAAGCTCTACCATGAAATCACATGCAGGTAAAACTTATATTTACTCAATGGAAATAAAAGAATGGGGACAGAATGCAGTGTGTAGACAATGTGGCAATAAGCAGATAAGATGTTAGTATCATATATCTTTGAATGTTGTTGAAGGAACTAATGTTTCCTGTGCTATAAATTTATCCTGTGAATAAATTTATCCTCTGTGAAGAAACTTTGTTTTAGATTATAAGGATTTGGAGCAAAAGAGGATATGTTTTGGTCCAAATTAGATTAAGGCATAATTGTCAATGGAATAAATAATTCAAACTGTATAATATAACATAAATAATAACTGTATAAATAATTGCTGGTTTTGTTTCACTTAAACAGCAACAACACAACAACTAATGGGAAATGGGAAAACATTCCAAGAGTAAATATGATTTTAAATAAAATGTCAAATTATTTTTATAAGCCATTTAAACAAACTGTTTTGATGTTTGTCAAATTATAGGAAATATACATTTTTGTTACTATAGCCTTAAAGTCTGTATTCAAATAGGTCTCTTAGATTTGCATTAAATTACAAATTTTAAGGCTATGATTAAAAAATAAAATGTTTCCTATAATTTGATAATGAAACAGTCATCTAAAATCTGTTCAAGATCTTTCAGGCAAAAATTTTCACTCAATTGGAATCATTTATTACTTAAAAAAAAAAAGCAGTCAGTGACAGGTACCTTTCCTAATACTGTTAACTCAAGGTAATTGTTAACTTACTTATCAAATGAACTTCGTGTCTCAAAAGCTATACAGTTCTAGGATCCTGCTAGTGTATGTATATTTCTATACTGCTTTTATACTTTATGCTCTCCCAGGACCTAATTTGCTCTAGAATGACGCAATAGAGAGTCTGTGACGCACAGTGAAGTACTGGGAAACCAGAATGGCCAGGCCATGGACAAACTGTTTTCTGGGAATTCAGGTGCCTTAGTCCAAAAGGAATATTATTTAGCTGGAACAGTGCGGAAGAAAACTATTAAAAATGAGTGATTTCTGTGTGTATCCCTTTCCTATTATGTTTAGGACTGATACAAACTAAAATGCCAAGTGTTTCTTGGGAGTAAATATTTGGGTGTTCTATTGAAGACTTGCCCCACTCAGAAGAGTATGATTGTTCTTGTTAATTGTTTAGCACGTTCCCTTTTCTTTATCTGTCTTATTTTGTTGTTGTTAATTAATTAGCAATGCCATACAGATAGATATATTTTACACACACACACACACACACATATGTATTTTTTCACACAAGATGGAAACAGATATCAAACGTTTATTAAAAGAGTCTTCCCATGTTTTAGACAAACTAGTACATTAAAATTATTGTAATGTAAGTGTTGTTGGACCTAGAGGAGCAGTATTTAAGTTGTGTTGAGTTAGTGCAATAGGATAACACAGAAAATTGAACCAAACATCTTGCTATCTCAACAATCTAAAGAACTTCAGAGCAAGTTAGGGTGACAGCTCCAACAAAGCTGTGTCTGGCTCAGTAGGTGCCTTTGACACTCCAATGTCCATTACTTACAGCTATGCACTAAATGGTTATAAGAATGCACTTAATGGGAATTTATCTTAAAGATTTTTTAGAAGAACCAACTGTAATATTGAGAATAGAGATTCTTCCAATCTTCTACTATGTTATAAATGTGAAGGGAAAAGGTAAAAATAGAAAAAAAAAAAAAAAAAAAAAAGACCTGAAGACAAGCTGTGGAAATTGTTTCCCATTCTCTGCAACCCATGGCTTGGAGTATGTGAGGCACAATGTCTTTCAAAGATATGAGATAGAAGACACCAAATAATAGGTTGGTTGGCTAAATACTGCTTCTTCTTCCTTATTGCAGCTGGAAAGCTCCTCATAAAATTTCTGCTCTGTCTTCCACTGCCCTTGACAAGTCTTTGTAGCTGTGTTCTTGCCCTGAAAAAAGGGTCTTTCATCATTTTATTCCAACTCTTGTGAAGTTTCTATGTCAGTTCAGAATTTCTTAAATATCTTCTAATGTCTTAACTTCATAGCTGGGATAGGTTAACCTGCAAGTCAAAGTTGTGTTCTCTTTTCATGACATACTTTCTGAAATACTTCACAGGTACTCATTTCTTCAGCATAAAAGTTTTGAACTATTCTCTTTTCCTTTGGTTTGGTCTTAAGAAGTGGATAGGTTGATCCCCTATAGCTGTGTTTTTATTTATTTATTTATTTATTTTACTTGGCTCCTGTTGCAGTCAGCCTAGGGCCGGTGACAGGGAGCGTCTCCTCAGCAGACAGGAAGCTGAGCAGGAGAGGTGGGAGCTGCATCCACGCGGCCAGCGCGTGACCAGGCAGCGCGTGCTGCCGGGCAGGGTGGTGGCTGCTCCGGGCGCGGAAGCTCTGTAAGTGGTGTTTAACCCTAAATAAAGGTCTGTGGCTCACCCTCACAGAGACCCTGCTCCTCAGTACGTCCGCAAATGGCACCCAACGTGGGACTTGAAGACTAGCTGTCTTTCCGGTTGCACCGCCCAGCTGAACTCCGGGATTCACGCTGAAAGGAAGTGTCCTTTGTGCATGCACTAAAAGCCTCTTGAAAGGAAAGAGGTAAGCGGCTGGGAACTATGGGTTCATACCTAACGAAGGAACAGAAGAACTGAGTCCGCTCCTTCACAAGGTGCAGCAAATGGCGCCCGAACAGGGACAGAGATAGGCGCCAGACATGCTTGTCGCACCGGGGCACAGCTCGCCTGAACAAAGGCTGAAAGGAAGCCGCGCGCACACAAGTGCCTCCTGCAGGACGGAGGTAAGCAGTTGAGAACGATGGGGAACTCCATGGCACAGGAGCAGAAGAATGCGGGAGAGGTGGCTGATTTGAAACAGAGCTTGATATGGGCGCATGAGCAAGAACCGCGTCTAAATACTCATACAGTGTACGACCTGCCAACGTGGGATAAGGTCGGAGTGACACTACGGGATAGGGCAGACGTGGCCGGCGGCGGGGGCCGGTGGCGGCAGCTCCGCGGCCGCCTGGGCTCGCTCGGCTCGGCGCGGCCCTCGGGCGCCAGGACGGGGGGGCGGCGGCGGCGCGGGCCGGTGCCGGTGGCTCCGCGCTGCTCGGCGGGATCCTCCTGTGGGCGGCGAGCGGGCCGCGCCACAGCGCCCCCTGCAGGGCGGCCCGGTACCGAGCTCAGCCTGCCCGCGAGCGGGGTTCTGTGTAACTGCATCGTCATGACCGCTGCGGATATCCTTCTGCTCATGTCCAGTGGCAGTGAGGAAGAAGAGAAGGACTACAACGGTCCTTACTCCAGGAGAATTGCTGGAACGCCTTTTTAAGAAGAGAAAGAAACTGGTCAGAAAATAAACATCCAAGAATACTATCTTAGGAAAATGATGATAAAGAACCCACCGTCAGAATCAGATCAAGAAGAAAAGGAAAATCCAAAAGAGCTACAAAAAATACAGAAGAGTAAATGACCCCATGCTATCCTGTAGAAATGGGAAATGGCACACCTTGTAGCTTCAGACAAAACCTACCCGGATCAAGCACAGTAATGCACACCTGCCATCCAGAAGCTAGGCACGAGATCCTCTCCGTAGCTGAAATGGCAACCTGTGAATATGAAGGGGTTATACTGACCCCTCTGTTATGCAGCCGTCCTAAATAGAGGTTCAGGGCTTCCCCTGTGAATGACATCTTTTGCCAGCCACTACCAGGATCACCACTTAAACCTCATAACCTGAAACAGCTGGAGAAACAGCAAGAATTGATGAAGATGCCTTTTAGAAGAATTGAGGAGGAAGAAATGCATTCAACAAAAGAAATTTTCTTTCATCCATAAACCAGTTGCTGTTGGAAACCACCAGCTATTGACTGTGGGAACAACCCATATCTCCAAACTGATTGATGACCAACTTATAAAGGAGTTTCTTAGTGGTTTCTACTGCTTCCATGGGGAGGGGGGGGAGGGTGGAAGTAGGAATTCTGCTATGGCAAATATGTTGCCATGAGGATAAGGAAAGCAGACAAGGCCCTGCCAATGCTGCAACATTTTGGTGGAAAAGAACCAACCCAACCTAGTAAAGTCATGGTGGAAGTGTGGGACCTGGGGACGGGCTGGTGGGGAAAAGCAGTACCACTGATAACATGGGGGCAAGGGTATGCTTGTGTCTCCACAGATCAAGGCCCGCAGTGGATTCCTGCGCGATGGGTCTGACCAGCACTAGCGGTGGCCTCCTCTTCCCTTTCTTCATTATCCTCACCAGAACCATAATGGCAAAAAAACCCAAAGGAGGATATGTTGCAGTCAGCCTGGGGCCGGCGACAGGGAGCGTCTCCTCACGGGAGCTGCAGCCACTTGGCCAGCACGTGACCAGGCAGCTCATTGGACGGTTTCGCGTGTGGTCGGCGTGGGATCTCCTGCCTGATTGGCTGGTTGGGTTGCTGGGCTCCTTGTGCTGCCGGGCAGGGTGGTGGCTGCTCCGGGTGAAGAAGCTCTGTAAGTGGCGTTAACCCTAAATAAAGGTCTGTGGCTCACCCTCCCAGAGACCCTGCTCCTCAGTATGCTCGCAGGTTCCCATTTTTGTGGTATGGAAATAACTAAAAATATAAATAATATTTCTCATGGTTTCTTCTGCATATCATTTAGGGGGGGGAAAAAAAGTGATTGATTTTTTTCACTGGGAAGATTATGGGAGGAGAGTTTGTTTGGTGCTTGTGCATGTGTATGAGAGAGTTATTTGGCCAAGGTGTATTGAAATTTTTGCTTCTGATTTATTTCTGAATATGGTGAATGGCACTGATTTTCACATAACGGAATATAACTTTCTACCACAAATGAATATTATTTTATTTTGGATTGAGAAAGACACGTGTACTGTTTTACACTGGGTAGACATTGAGATGTTGTACCAGTTGGTGAGATTTCAGTGTGGCTTTCTAATATAATATAAAATATATTTCATGGTCTATGAATTTTCATAGCAAGAAAGATGCATTTACAATTGAGACCAGAAGTAAAACTTAGATATGTACATTCTTCTAACACTTAAAAATGGCAAACGATACCAGCTGCTGCGATTTCCAGTCTCCTGGTGAAATGTAACATGGAAGTCATAGCTGAAACTATTATTTCACTGCCTGCAAGACTAATCTGCTATTGTGTCCATCAAGAATTTCATGATGGAAGAAGATAATTGACTAAAATGCTCCACAAACTGGCAGCAAGATGCTTTATTTTCTGTAACAGCATAATTTCTCTACCCATTGTAGCTTGATGTAGGGAATACTACCAGTTTTATTGGCAGTATTTTAATACATTTAAATGTAAATAGTTATTTTAATTCAAAATAAGATTCTGAATAGATCTTCTTAGGGAATCAATACATTTGAGTAATTTTAATATATCTTTTTCTACATTTCAAAAGAGAGAGAGGAAAATGTGTGTTCCGTCTTCAATGAGGATGGTGAACTATTAGAGATGGCAGCAAGGCAGGATTGCCAGACACGGTATTCCTCTCGCTCAGGATGAATATAAATTAAATAAATCTATGGAGGGCAAGATTGTACCACATAAAGCTCAAGTGTCCTCAGTTTCAGGGCTCGTGAATGGACTGTGTTGGGTCCGGTTTTCGAATTGACGGAGAAAGAGGCAAACACCATCGATATATTGTGCTTTTTAATAATAGGAGAAAGATAATAAGTATTACCAGCTAGCTGGGGTCCGGGCTTTCCCACGCAGGGGTCACACCACGGACCCCGACCGCTTCGGTCGTCCCTCTTTTATACCGTTCTTACCCCAAAAATGTTCCCCCTCTCGTTTTCCTGTTCTGCTTTCATGTCAATGTTATCTATATTTTATTGCTGACTGGGACACCTGGATAGGCAACCCCTTCATGCAGAATGTCCTGACCTGCCATATATCAGGAGTCCTTGCAGATAGGCAACCCCTCCATGCAGAGCCACCTGTCATGCCATTTTTCAAGAGTCCTTGCACTTTGAGACTAAGTATTGACTAGCTTATTAGCACACTCTACATTAACTATTTAATCCCTACAACTGACTTCAGATAACCCACTTGTCACAAGACATCTCCAATAGTAGAACTATCAAAATATACCAGATTCCACACAGCTGTTTCAGATATAAATAAATATCTGATAAAAAGGGTTAATGGCTGCTTCTTCCACATGTGTTTCAATTCTCACCAAAATCAACAAGAGCTCAATACTGTGTGGAAAATCTCGCTGTCAAGAACTGAATGTCCAAAAAGGAGACAGAGGAGTCCTAAAACTTTATTCGAATAAAGGGAGAGTCCACCGGGCATATCCCTGTGGGGTCTCTCAAATTGCTGGGGGATGCAGCCCCCCTTTTATCCTAATTTCCCGACTGAGGGACGCCCTCTCCTGGACTCCCACAGACCCAGCAACCCAGCGTTTATTTTCCAGACCCACTCCCAGCCAGCGGTACAGATCTACGGAGAGTTAGCCGGGGCTTTCCATCCTCTTCCTTCAACTGAGAAGTCCAGACTTCTGGAGTCTTGGAAATCTTAACTCTGGTATGATGAGTCCATCCATGCTCAGCTGTCTTGATTGATGTTTCTGTGTTTAGTAATACCTGGTAAGGTCCACGCCACTTTGCTAGCAGTGGTGCTTCTTTCCATTCTTTTTCCAAGACCCAATCCCCTGGTTGGATATCATGGACTGCAAAATCCAAGGGGAGGGTCTGTGCAAGCTGGGCTTCCTGTCGGAGAGACTTCACAAGAGAAAGTATTCTGGCCACATATTGCTTTAAATATATATATCACTTATCTCCACCTCCTTGCCAGGTTGGGTGTTAGCAGGATAGGGAATCCCAAACATTATTTCAAAGGGGGACAGCTGAATGTCTCCCCTTGGTTTTGATCTTATTCTTGCTAAAGCTAATGGGAGAAGTCGTGTCCACGGCATCTTAGTTTCTAACACAAATTTTAAAAGATGCTTTTTAATGTTCCCGTTCATCCTTTCCACTCTACCAGAACTCTGAGGATGCCAAGGGGTATGCAAGTCCCATTGAATCCCTAGGGCAATCATGAAAACACATTGTCCCCATCTGGCCAAGGAATATATCTCAAATCTTTCCTAGGTCAAGTCTGGAGATACGCCACCCTCCGTGCTTCTCCCTTGGGGCCAGTCAGGCAAGAAGCTGGGTTAAACCCTCCCCCACTTCTTAATTTTAAATCTTGTCATCCATTCAGAAGCCCCTTCAGGTAGCAAGGCCCTGACCAGGTATGGGACCTTTACAACATGGGATCCCCCTGTGGTCAGTTTTTGGACCTCAGTTACCATTAGGGCCGTACCTGTGCAATTCTGCAGACAATAAGGCCACCCCTTAGCCACTGGGTCTAACATTTTAGAAAAATAAGCTATTGGTATTCTCATGACCCCATGCTTTTGCACTAAAATTCCCTTGCCATGGCTCTGTTTGACATCCACATATAATTCAAATTCTTTCTCTGTATCCCGAAGAGCTAAAGCCAAAGACTTGGTCAATTTATCTTCTAATTTTCTAAAGCTCTGTTCTCCTTCTCATGTCCATACCACAACATTGGGGCTGTTTTGGGTTAAACCTCCAGCCAAAATATGCCCCAAATATATATATACAGCAGTTTCCTTCACCACCCTCTCTTGTTCACCTGATAGGGGCAAGTCATACTGCAATAACCTGGCTCCTGGGGGTGGGATAAATTCCTTCAGTATTTTCTGCAAGGCTTGTCCAAATAGGACCGGTGCCTTGGTGTATCCTTGCAGGAGGATTGTCCATGTCAATTGCTGTTTTATCATTTTCCTGGAACTGCCCACACTTCTGAGTTCACTTCAGCCTAGCTTTATCAGACACTTTGCACAAAGTTACAGTAGTGCTAACTTCTTTATCATCCCCCACAATATCAATTGACATTCCCAATCCAGCCATCAACTCCAACCCCTCAGCAGATTGCCTCTCTCTTTTGTTACATAGATTCCTCTAGATGTTGCCCTTAACCATATTGACGCACATTCTTTCTCGATGAGACCCTTCTCAGTATCACTGAGATACTGGCACAAAACCTGACAAAGACCAGGATCGTCGTCCGACCCTACAGGGGGCCACCTAAATCCCCCTGGTAACTTATATTCTGGCCAAACAAAACAATATTTTATCATTAGTTCCTTGGTTATTTCTGGGGGAATGCACAAGTTATCCCAAACCCCCAAAAGTCTCCCCAAGGGACTATATGGGGATAAGTTGAGGTCATCATTCCTTTTCCCAGCACCCTCTTTTGCCTTCCCTTCGCTGCTCTCCCTGGATGTCCATGTCGGGGTCGCCACCCCTTTTGTTCCCCACTGTCCCATAGTACTCACCAGTGAGATTTCAATGGTCCTTTCCGTCAAACCTGGTCCTTTCCATCAGACTTTAGCGCTACCCGGTAGGTCCTTTCCTTCAGACCTAGTCCTTTCCGTTGGACTTAGCGCTACCTGGAGGTCCTTTCCGTCAGACTTAGCGCTACAGGGAGGTCCTTTCTGAGCGGAATGCTCAAGTTTATGTATTCATCAATAAGGGGATTTCTCCACAGTTTGGCTGAAGAGCAGGACAAAGGGAGGGGAGACTGAGTGGAGCCATGAGGGAGTGTGACAAAAAGAGCCATCTGCAAGGAGATGGGGGCCTTTACAAAGGAGGGAAATAGGGCAATTCCCCCACATTCTTCAGCAAGGTGGGACAAAGGAGTTGGTGACCTCAGGTGAGAACAGATGGCGGGAGGCTGGAGTTCGGTGTAGGCGGGCCGGGAAGGCTGTAACTTCTGAGTACCTTGGCCAATGGGGAAAAGGAGAGGGCGTCCCTCGGTCAGGAAATTAGGATAAAAGGGGGGCTGCGTCCCCCAGCAATTTGAGAGACCCCACAGGGATATGCCCGGTGGACTCTCCCTTTATTTGAATAAAGTTTTAGGACTCCTCTGTCTCCTTTTGGACATTCAGTTCTTGACAGCGAGATTTTCCGCACAATACAGGTATGAGATTAGGCTGTGTGATAATGGCTTATAACTAGCCTAGCATGGATATTACAAAAGATAAAAACACAGTTTTTATTGGCCAGAATAGCCACTTCTACTTCATGCCTGCTTTATCACTCGTAGCTTTCTCTATCAAGACCTGAAAACAAATGGTCAGTCTCGTCATCATCAGATACTAATATTTTACACTACTAATATTAATTATGTTCCATGAAGAGCAAGCACAGGGAGAAAACCTCTTTCAGAGAAAGTACAATTTATTATTTCTCTTTTCCTCAAGTTACATAGGTTACAGGGGATGTACTTAAAATTGAAAAATACTCCTTAAAAATTGAGGGACTTAAGGACCTGTTGAAGGGGGAGACCACCACAACTGCAAGCACATCACATAATATAAGAGAATATGCCATAGAGCATATTAGGGCTAAAACCCTAAATTCCTTACAGAAAATCTGCAGTAAAATACTGGGAGGAATTTAGTTTTTCATCACAAAATTGTTTCTATTAGTTGTTTATAAAGACATTGTCACTTCCTTTTTCGCTCTTTCAGCTCATAGCATTATTTTTAAGAAAAAAATGCATTCAGGCAGAAGTTTGAAAATTATAGCAATTATTTATGGAAGAAAAATATGAATATGTAGAAAATATTTTCATCTAAGTTACATGAATCATCTCTTAAATCACATTAACTTATAATTCCATTTAACTTTAAGCATCTTTTTCTGTCCTTTTCTCACTGTTGCCTTATTTCCTTCTTATATAATACCTGGGAGGGCAAAAAAAAATACATTCTTTCTTTAGGATTGCTTGTTTTTTTTTACCAGAATTTCTCTTGAAAATATAGTGCTTCTGTAAAGCTTTCCAGTGCTAACTCACCACATGATAATAGATAAGCTCAAGAGCTTGTGTGCTTGGGGTCTGAATATTTACCTGTGTTAGGGTATTTGAATGGCAGTCGATGTCTGATTTCGATTAGATATGAATACTGTCATCTTATTATCTCAGTAAGTACTAATGATTAAATTTAGCTATTTTAATATCATTAAGTTTGAAAATGCATATTTTCAGCTAATACACAGCTGTACAATTAAAGTTTTCATTGTTTGACAATAAGTTCCATACACGAGGACCCAAATACCAGGTTTTCTGTAGGAAATAATATGGATATGGCAGTCATATGCCAAAGACCCCTTTTAATTCCAACAACTGCAGTTTCTATTTATTTTTATTCCATGTAATTAATTATCATGTAACTTTGCTCAAAGCATTAGGAAGATGCAGCAGATGTCAAAAAACTACATAGGCATTACTATGAATGCATAACATTCTACTATAAATACTGGGGTGACCTTCTCTGCAAATTTACTTTTCCAAAAACGACATGCTCAGTCTCTCAAATAGTGCCAATAAGGAGATTTTTTGAAGTTTAAAATGCCTCTGAGATTTTAAAAAGTTTTATTCATGCTAACTGTCATTTTTTACAAAGCTTTTTCCCTCTAACCTTTTTACACTTCTTAAAGGTATGGAATAAACTTAGTAATTAATCAAATACTATCTATTGTAAGTCTATTAGGGAGTAATCTTAAGGAATAAACTCCTTAATGAAACCTCTTAAAAGGCAGCAATCTGCAACAGGTAAAATCTCTGCTGCTTCTGAAAATCTCCATATGGAGATTGCTGGATATGTTACACTTCTGATTTAGTATGCCACTGCTTTGGCATTAACTGCATATACTTCCTTTTGATCAAAAAGCACCTAAATACTTATTCTTATTTATTTTTTATATGCCTCCATATAAATATATGTGCAAGTTACAAAATATATGCAATATTGCAACAGAAAATCAATGCAGTTAATGTATGAACATATATTAAATACACTCATGCTAAAATGCTCTGCATGCTTTTTAAAAGATGTGTAGAAACAGATTTATCTCTGCAAACATGTTTACTGCTTATTTAGCTTTTTTTATAGTTGAGAGATGGAAGTATTGTGGAACAGTATAGATCTATATATAGCTAGATGTATTGATGCTAATTATAAGCAAGGATAGCACGTTTATACTTTGCTAAGGAAACCTGGGGAATCCTTGGATCTTCCTAAGGCACTGCATTCGCTTACAGATGCACAAGCCAAGACATCTTCCTCTCTTGCCTTTTATATAGCAGGGAAATCAAAAGCTCTACTTGTGCTGACTGTCCTGTTTGACCTCATGCCCTAAGCCACAATCTAGGCTCATCTAATAGCAAAAAAAAAAAAAAAAAAAAAAAAAAATCACTGATTTCTTTATTTATCTGTGCAAAAGCATTGCTGTATCTATCTAGCTGAATAAAAGATATGTTGCTAGGGTTTTTGTCCTTGACTAGCCACAAGCAACACAGAGAGGGACAGCATATGGTGAAAAGTTTATAGGCAATTCTGTTCAGATGTGCACAGAAATGTCACGTGCATTATTCGTTATTTCTGCAAATTTGAAAAGAAATATTTCAGATGTTTCATTCTACAAGTTCACAAATACTAGTGGCTTGAAAACTGTCCTTTTGCAATTCCAGCCTAAAGCTTACAAAAGTGATGATATTTTATACTAAATGTATGCTTTCCTTTAAATCTGAAGAATGTCCTGAAAGTTGGGTTTACCAAATTTCTGGGCTTACCAATTTTCACAAATTCATGTTGTGATTAAACGAACTGCAGGCAAAATATAGACGGTGGTATGATGGATAGGTTCAGGTATCTCCAGTATGCTTTTGGAATGCCAATTTAATTTAATCTTCCAAAATACAGCCACACTAAAATAAATATATGCCAATCAAGCTATTTGGAAGTCTCTTAGAGCCAAGTTACTAATAATTTGAAATAACAGAAGTTGCAGGTTGCCTGTTCAGATAATGAAGCTGGTATTTTGAAAGTAATTCATGATGGTAATATTTCATTCACTTTGCTTGAACCGGCTACTGCAAGGCTGGATTTGAGCCAATTACTATTGCCAAAACAATTGTCACACATTTTAGATCTGCTAGTAAAACATGTTCCATTTTGGACAAATTTTGGAATAGTAAATGTTGACTCTCTCTCCATTTGAGCGCAGACACCTGTTTGGCATCCCACTTAGAACAGCGAAGATAGGCCGGGGTCTTCTCACACGCTGCCCAATAGTCTCTTAAAAACCAACACCCTCTGCAGACTTTACACATAAGAGTGGAACTATTTCAAAAATTAGATGAGCGACCAGGTGTTTGTCAAGCTCCTTTCCTAGATCTTTAATTTATGGATACTGTTAAGCAAATGCATGGGAGACATTTTTATCCTCATTGGACTTGTTTAAATGCTTTAAAAATAGATACTTTTTGATAAAATGATAATGTAATGTGTTAGTAATAACTTTCATAAAGTGAACACTAAAGAATGTCCAAACTGGATGACATTGAAGATTTTTACCAACAGTAACATTTCAGATTCAATGAAATGTGCTGACAAGTATGAAGTCACCATCTTTAAAAGGAATCTGCTGATTTATTGTTAAGTTAAGCTTCCATTAGCAAAGACTGCTTATTTCCTGTGTGTTATATTTCAAGTAATAACTGTTTTAAATGTATTCCATTTAGCAATTGTAGTTGTCTTCTTTCTGAGGAAACCCCTCTAACTTGAAAACATTCAGCAAATCATATTAATTAAAATGAATCAATTGGACTGGTAAAGTGGTGGTTTAGAGTGACTCCAAGGACCATAAATTCAAATTAAGGGCTGCACTGCCTCTTCCTAGGTTTGAAGAGGCTCCTTGGTACATTAGCGAAAGGGAAGGAGGAAGCCAGGCGCCTTGTTGGTCAGCATTCATCGGGGATGCTTACGCGAGGAATTGGCTCGCATGGCCAGATGTTGTAAACATCTCATAAATGAGAAAGTGAAGCAGGCAGCCATAATAGTAATTACTTGTAGCTAATAGTAATATTCCAATGAAGGGAAGTATGATAGGAGGGCCGTTGGGGTATTATCAATTACTGCAACACTTTGATCGCAGATGTAGAGTGTATATCATTTCATGCAGAGTATGCTCTGCTACTTCTGCTATTTACTCAGGCCAGGAAGTAATGTTAGCTGTCAGATTCATTTTTTTTAAGGTAAAGGCCTGACAAATATATGTCATGTATATACATGACAGATATATGCATGTTCATTGAATATATTTTTCCTAGATGTACTTTACCTATAAAATTATACTACACAATGCTACTTTTACTGGTTTTAGTAAGCTTTTAAATATAGTTACAAAAGATAAACATCATACCTTCCTGCCAATAATGATTGCCCTTTTTTGCAATGTGTGATGAATGCAATGTACTCATCCCATCATTCCATATTCTGTTTGATTTATTCACCAATCTGTAAAGTTGCATAGTCAAATGGTGCAAACCTGGCATTTTGCAGTCTGAATGAGCACATAAAAAGTGTGAGGGCAGGATTAAAATGTTGCTCTCACATTAGTCTCCTGAAAGCAGTCCTTGTCTTTCTGTTCCTCTCTCTGTCTCCTACTTTATAGAATCCTCCTGTGGATTAGTTAGAGTCTACTGTATTTAATACTTGGAAATCTGATTTCTGTATTCGGTAATTGTGCTGCTTGTATGCTTTACATTTTGTCTTTGCCTGGTATGAATTGTGAGCCTACACTTCATTATCCGTCTAGAACAGAAAGAGATTAATATTGAAGGGATGTCAAGCTCTTGAAAATCTTCAAAATTTCACAAAAGAGATCATGTTACTGAGCTTACCAAAGGCATAATGTGAGAGGAGGCAATCTGCTTTCCTCCACTTTCTTAAAGGGGGACTGTGTTTAACTGGCTACATATCTGGCAATATTTCTGCATTTATTACCTTTTTTTTTTTTTTTTTTTTTTTTTTTTTTTTGCTAGAGGATGCTGTGTGACCCTTAAGATGTTTTGATTCAGCTGCTAAACAAGAGCAAAATCATCATCTTGTTATTTTTCACTTTTTCCTTTTCGGTTTCAATTGTATTAGAATTTTGTCCTAAGTTGGAGTTGAGCATTGACATGGAGAAAGGGAGGATTGTGATACATTATTTTTTGGGATGATAGCTATGCCAGGCTGTGGTTTTGCTGAAGAGAATGATGATCATTCACGTTAAATCTTTGAATGCACCAATACACTAGATATGAGTAAGATTTTGGTGTAGTTTTGACAGTTTGTGTCAGTTGTCTCACAAACATACTAGTGGAGTTGGACGACACTTTTGGGGGTTGTATTTTGTATGATTCAGTAATTTCAGCAGATGTATACCACAGTTTGGGGAGCAATGAATTGATTATAACATTTTTTTTTACCGTCTTGCTTGTTCTAAAATCGGTTTAAAAATGCGTAAGAACATTAATAAGTTATTTTTCTTTCAGGTGGGAGATGAGGGAAGGTGCAGATCTTGAAGATGACGAGAAAGCCATGGTGGAACACTTACTTAAAAAAAATGTTTGTTTCGCCCAGAACACTCCTACCTCAGAGGATAAAGAAGAATAATTACTTTGACAGATTTCAGATAGCACCTTTTTCTGAATTCTACATGATTAACTTAATAGTTATAGTTATAACTGACAGGACTGTAAAGCTTGGGAATATATATCGTGAGTAGGAATTTTTAAACTAAAGAATGTTCCCCTGTTATTGTCTAATCACCCCATTCAAGCCGCAACTGCTACCACACGTACAAGGCAAGCCACAATAGATGAAAATGTGCGTGTCTCAAAAGGACTCAGGTGCATCTTGATACTCTGGAGGCAGAAACCCAAATGACAACCCAAGAACTGTTTTAAAATTCTAGAACTCACAGTGGCTTCTAAAAATGATATTCCTGTGGACATGTTCTAAGCAAAAATTGCTGATATGTTTGTATCTACCAGAGCCACAGTCAGCCTGCAGCAAGGTAGTGTCAGATCAGAGCTCAGGTGGCTTTTTTTCTCCCTTGGTGCTCGTGTTCTAGTTAGTATTGACACTAAATCATCCCAAAAGTATGAGAAGGGACAGGCATCAGCCATAGGTCTACAGTTTCCTCTTAGTACAGGGTCCTTTGTGAGCTGCTCTGAGAGAAGAAGCAAAACTGCACCAGCCTTTATTGCTCTCATGAAGGCAAAATATTCCTAACTCAACATCCTGTAAGCTATGGTTTAAAAGGCACATTATAGTGAAACCTGTTAGCAGCATTTAAGGTTTTGAGATGCATCTTTTTATCAAAAACCAACCAACCAAACAAACAAACAAAAAGTTTATGCACAGGGAGTGCTCAAAGTATTCTAGTGAGTTCCCTAGCGATCTGAGAAGTCAAAATAATAATGAATTCAGCATTTGTTTCTGATATAGTAAAATGTCATTTAAAAATTAATCTGATATATTCATTTCCCCAATATTAAACTTTTTTTTTTCTTTTTAGTAAAAGATATTCCTCAAAGATTAAAAATAGCTATTTGAATAGATAGGTGGCTGTCGTGGAAATAGTTTTTATACAAAAGGTGTAGCTCTGTAAATATAGTCCATTATTTTTCTGTTTGCTTCTTTTATTGGAGGTTCCAGGTAACCCTTTCCTCTGCTTGATGAAGGATCCTGGCAAGAGCTTGACAAGGCTCTAACCTGAGCTGCAGCTGGGCCTGTTCCCCCTGCTAGAGCACTGCTGCTTCTCATGGATGCTATTGTGGGCATAACTCAGACCACTTGAGCAGAATGAATGTTAGTTTACAGTGATGTTAACACTGAAGAGCTGAGCCCAAAGAATCCTTTTCTTTTCCCTAAAGGCTTCAGTAGCATCATGGGAGACCATAACAGTAATGCTGGCATAGCATCTAATCTGAAATGCAGTATTTCCTCATCTTAATTGGTCTTCTTTATCAGGTGTATAAAATATTGGACCATTTAAAATGAAAATGAGGACTGCTGCACCTCACAAGTCTCTAGAGATCTTATTACAAAACTGCATCAGTGAAAGGGAAGTGAGGCACTGGTATTTCAAAAATGTTTAGGATATTATTTATAAAAAGAAATGGACCTTTTCCTCTGCCATTAAGATAGTCAGATCATAAAGAAGTGACGAAGGGGGAAAAAATTTTTCCTTGCTCTGTATTTCAACTTTAAAAGATTAGTTGTGGTTTTAAGGCTTAGAACCTGGTGACAGGGATTGCCTATGGTGGCAGGTGCAATATGCTGACAAATGAGGCATACGTGCTTCGAGTCATGCTCGAAGACCTGAGTCGGAGACCTTTTTACAAATTAATTGGACTAGATAGCACAAGCCACGTAGTGTGTTATTACTTATACCTAATTCTCACTTTTTTTTTTTTTTTAAACTGTACTATGCTCTCTTTACTGAACTTCAGCTTCAATGAGAGAATTCATGGCAAGGAATATCTCTAATTATGTTTGCTCAGTATCCAGCTCAGGGTGCTCCAACCTTAACATCTTGATACTTTTGAAATGAAGTTAATAAAATTAGAAGTAAGACAAAAGTGAGATAACATTAAAAGTAATCAAACTGAAGAAGCAGAAAAGAGAGAATTTGGGTGGAAAAAAAAAAAGAAAAAAGACGGGCATTAAGGCATAGCCCTGTCTTTTAATAACTCCTTTCCTCACAAACAGTCTCCCATAGATCATGTTTTATTCCAGCAGAGGACATTTGTAGAGACCACAGGCAACAAAGCTATTTATTCTAGAAATATTCATGATGGTAAATGGATGTTCTTTAATTTATCTCTACACCCTCACAGCAGTACAAGGTAGGCATGAGGCCTGACTTCTAATTAGTTTCCTCTTACAGAAATATTCCATTTTCCTCTCAGCTAGGAGGTCTTCGCAAAATACTACTGACTCTTTTCTACAGTAAGATACCAATTAGGTACTGACATAAAACTATTTTATGGAACTCCTTAAAAATATGTGCACTCTTTTTTAGTAAAAGACACTATCCCAACATTAAAGACAACAGTCAAAAGACTAGGATAGTATTAATAGGATTAGACCTATTGTGTATTACCCATGAAATGAGAGAGTAACTTGATGGCAACCAGAAGACCTGTAAGAAAGCGTATAGCACTTGAGTAGGTCCTGGATAGTGCAAAGCTGCTTCTCTGTAGCAGTTATCCCTGTTGTAAGCAGCGGGATTGTTGGAAGCAGAAACTCTGAAACTATTAAATCTAAGGCCCAGGAAATAGGCAAGTGTGAGCTACCATTTGCCTGTACCTTTGGTCTCTAACCTTTGGTTAGTTAGATCATTAGTTACTTAACATGCAAGCACTTAATTTGTCACCCCATAATCTGTGCTTTTTACCTAAAAGTCTATTTACTTTGGGATATTTGACCTCAGTATAGAAAAAGTATCACAGAGCTCTTCATATGTCATCTTGACTCTACTTTGCTTTCCACCTCAATTTTTGTCTTTCAAGGATGACAGAAAGACCATTCATGGTCTAGATTAACTGTCATAGAGACTTAAACCAGCGTAGGTCTCATGGGTTATTATTTCAGATTTAAGGTTGTCTGAATACTCCTGCTCCCAACTCTAGGAGTAATACCTGAGTTTTGCTATTGTTCTAAGCTACCAGTGTTACCTGGCGTGAGAGAATTGCTTGAGAAGAGGGGGGACTTGGAGAAAGATGGAGCCTGACAGAAGTTTTGGCATTACAGAGGCTTGCTTGAGGTGAGAGACAGTTACCACTTCCAGGATGGTTGGTATGTGCAGAAAATACTTCTCCCTAGGCAACACAATCTGCCCTCCTAGCCCATACTAATAAGAATGAATGGAGGGTGGAGCGGAGTGAAGACACTGCAACCAAGCTCTGGTGTACTCCCTGCAGAGGTGGCAGCCTGGTGTTGCCACACAGCTGATGGGCCAAGGATAGTGGCAGATCAGTTCCATCTGATAAACTTTGCTCGGGCTTCTTCTCCTCCTAATCCCATTATAATACCAATACACGATCACTCCTCACTGAGCATGCTCTCTAGATTAATAACAAAAGTAAATATGACTAGAGTCACTCAAGCTCCACCTGGATGTAAAAGAAAATATATAAAAGGAGAACTAAGTGGGGGATGGGGGGGAATGAACGAGGAAGGAAGAAGGAAGAGGAGAGAGGGAGGACTCCATCATAACTTCTGGATCAGTCGACAGGCCGAACCCCTTTCCCCCCACTCGGGTCAGGACACCGCCCAAGGAGACTCCTCAAGACTGAGAGCCATCTCCCATCTTCTGGGTGAGTGATGATTGCGCATTTGTACACTAGGCACTAGCTAAGGACCCCACACTGTAGTAGAGAATTTCCTGTACTGACACCCGAAAGCTGTTTTTTTTTTTAAATGTTGCATTTGAATAAATTGTGCTATTTGTGAACCTGACCACTTGTCTTGAAGGCGATCGGACCTACAGTCATCAGACTGTGGGTGAATCCAATACTGCCAGAGTCGAGCTTATAGTTGATCACACTATTGGGGAACTCGATTCACTCCTAGGAAGGCAATCGGACCAACGGTCAGCAGACTGTGGGTGAATCCGATGCTGCTAGAGTCGGGCACATA
This sequence comes from Tinamus guttatus, assembly GCF_059628265.1. Taxonomy (NCBI): domain Eukaryota; kingdom Metazoa; phylum Chordata; class Aves; order Tinamiformes; family Tinamidae; genus Tinamus; species Tinamus guttatus. Next base: position 460,685 of record NW_028288908.1, read on the forward strand.
GCTAACACAGTATTTGGTATCCCTATTAAGAGATGAGTCCAGCCGCCCCCAGTCCCTCTAACCTTTGAGGATCAGCTGGAACGCATGGGGATTCATCTCTTACCAAATTTGCCCCCCCCCCCTTCAAACCGCAACACCTGGGATAATGGGGAGCTATTTGTATGTGCCATTGTTTGTGAGCTAGTTACTAAAAAATGAATGTATTCTTCCCTAGATTGTATTTCCTTTAAGTTCTCTGAGTTTTTAATTTACACTTGAAAATCTATAGCGCATCTGCTTTCCCAATCTTCAAACATCTATTTACATATCAATAAAGCTGTATGCCTTCTCAAATCAGATATGGAGTCCTAGTGAACCAAGAATGTATTAAATGTAAAATTCAAACAGACCCCATGCAAAGCTATCACACAAGAAATGCAACAGTCATTTTCACTTCTGGAATTTCCTCTTTACATATAAATTCTTAGCACCTTTACAGAGTTGTACTCTTACGTTCTGGACAGTTTATGGATTTCTCCCACTCCATATAATAGACACGATTTAAATGGATTTTATTATGTAGACTAAGATTATGTTTTCTCTCTGGAAAATGGGACCAGGATTTGGGAGGCATGACAGCTCTGGGTTCTTCACATAGAGGTGGAAATAACCGATGTTTTTTGTCTGGTGTATGGAATAGCAAACATTACTTTCTATAGTAAAACAGATGTGGCTTTGGGAATGAAATAGCTCTGGTTGGAATTCTACCTGTAGGTATGCAGTAAGTTCAGGAAATCGATGGCTGAACATTCCCTCTGAAGAGTTTCTATTCCAAGGGAAAAGGTCTGTTTTTGGCTTTTCCTATTCCAGTTAAGGCTCACCGATTCCATACATGTCCATTCCCTTTTTGACTGGACAGACTGGTGGAGGTTGTTGCATTAATGCAACACGAATGCATATAACAACAACAATGCAACGCTCATTCATGCAACACAAATGCATAGTGTTCATCTTTTTGGCCTTTTCTCCAGACAAATAATCAACGAGAACAAGGTAGATGCTTTTTATTTCAGCTAACTATCTGGGGTCCTGATCAGCATCACTGAACAACTTGGCACTTCTGTGAGAATTCTGCTACCGGCACATAGACACTTTTGAACTAATGAGTCAGAAAATGCGTTTATTTTTTCCTGTTTTGAAAGGCACTCTATGTGCCTATCACTTTACCATTCCTGGATTTGTGAACCAAAAGCTACCAGCTTTGCCACCCTTTCATTATATTTCCTTCCCCTTCCTGCCCCTTTCCCTCAAGCCCCAGTTTTGGCAAAGCTATGAACTTTATGACAGCTCCTGGGGTTTCCAGCTAGGGCTGGGATCACACCTTACTAAGAAGTGCACATAAAGAGTGAGCAACTGTCCTGAAGTACGTACAGCGTGGACAGATGAGGTAGGAGAGGTCATTCTCCGGGCCTGGCAGTTGAGGCATTTTGGTTAAGGCTTTTGTCTCCAGCCCTGTGGAGGCCTGCTTCAAGGACAGTTACACGGGACGTCTTGTTAACAGTAGTACAGGGTGTCTTGTCAGCAGAGTAACTAACTTCAAGGACGGCAGTGCAGGTGTGCTATCAGCAAAACAAGGAGCAACAAACAAGTGTCCATCTGCTACGTGACCAAGAAGCTGATTGGGTAGCTTTAATATAAGCCTTTAGATTATTGGTTTATTAGTAACTGTGTTTCACATGCTTGTAGACAAATAAGGTACTATATCCGGATAATTTACTATAAGTATGTATGCTAATGCCTTAATAAATGTCTTCTGGCTCACCGCCTTGAGACCCTGCTCTTCCTTATGCCCACACAGCCCTACATTCCTTGGGATTTGGTCAGACCTCCGATCCGTTGAGCTTCCAGGTAAGATGTGCGTCTATTTTGTGAGAGTTTATTGGTTTACTTTGCTTTTTAAAGGGGGAGAAGAGAAAGGGGAGTGGATATTTTATATATTGTTTTTGCTTAGGTTTCTTTCTTTCTATTTGGAGTGATTCTTGGTCAATATATGATGATAATCTGCTGCAGGAGTTTGGGCATTGATCAAGTCACTAGCTGTTGGTGGCAGAAGTAATTTGTGGGTTTAGTCTTTGTAAAAGGTGTCTACCTACAATGGCCATAGGTGCTATAGATGTTCATTCAATATAAATCTCTTCACTAAAATAATCTACCATTAACAAGATTTCTTAGTTCCTCTTTGTCAGGTCACTGTGATAACTGTATTATTCCTTTTATCCAGTGGGAAGAATAGAAAAATGGTGATATCCTACATACTGTGCCTATTTAGGGATCTTATTTTTTCCAACTCAAAAAAGGTGGACTTAAACTGCATAACAAAAGAGATGCATGTATTTCATTTTCCATATTATGTGTACGCAAATTGGTTAGATGGCAGTTGTACAATTAAAAAGATGACTGGAGCAGTCATCTGTTCTAACGTGCATAATTTATTTAAAGATAATTTGTGGAGTTGAGGGATTGATAGTTTGGAACAGAAAAAATATAGTTATTCTAAGTATGTTCTCACAAAAATAAATCACATAATAATATATTGAGATCTAATATTTCAAAATTCAAAGTACAATTGTTTGCACATGTAACAGCAGTGAAATAACTTTGCAAGTTTTACATCATAAACCCACATATTTACGGAGTGGAACACAGACATGAAGTTCTGCCAATAGAATTGCTTTCAATCTTTGTTTCATCGCACCAAAGCTTTTCATATCAGTCTGGCATTTTCTTTGAACAACTATATACAGGATCAAAGATTTAGGAGTGCAAACTTGAAATATAGATCATGTATATTTAATCTTTACAATAAATGCAAAAGCAATAAGTGAAAAACAAAGACATAACAGACTGTAGAAGTTATCAGGAATATATAATCAAGCATAAGAATGAATGTCATGACAGATTTATGTATGTTTGAGTTCCTGCAAGAACTGCCGAAGACAAATTTGAGAATATTTGTGTATCATCCTTTTGGCACAATAACAGGAACCAAAATAAATTACCCAAGAATAAGACATAAGAAACACATGCAGAGTGTAAACAACAAGCAGAGTAAGAATTTGGAATTAAAGGAGGAAAACTTGCAAGCAAAAAGGAAGAAAGGTTTTTAAGCCTTGCAGAGTACTCGGGAACAATACTGTTTTATCATGAGTTTTCATTATTTCGTAATATATATTTTTTAAATTTTCTGATTTAATTTTTGTGAAAAGTGTTTATCAAAGGTATAATTATATTTCCCAGGAAAACTTTATAGATTTTTATTTTTCATTAAATGTATTCTGTGTATTTATATACCCTACAAAAAAAAAAAAAAAAGCCTATTCCATCAATGTCAGGCCACAAGAACAAATGGGAAGGAATTACAAATAGAATTCTAGAGAGATTTTTTTTTCTTCCGCCATTTTTCCTTTTGGATTTATCCATAAAGCATCTTCTGTGTCCTAGAGGACATGAGATAATTTTTCCCAAGACTCACAGCTCCTGCTTGTTTTTTAACCCTACTATTTTAAAATAGTAGCCTTCGTCTTCAACAAGTCTAATTGTTAAGATTAAAACAAAAAGAAAAGTATGTGCTCCAAATCTGTAGACTGGCAAGAGTTGGGGCTGGTGCTCAATAGTGAGGACTCTACTGTAGAAATGGAGTGCGTGACTTTAAACAGCATGGTGGTTTATCATGAAGCACGTAACACGACAGAGAGAGTTGTAAAGAAGAGAAGAAATGGATTTATTAATGTGGCTCGTTTCAATCCTGCTACCTTACATCCTTTTGTCACATCAAACAGTTCCTAAACTAGGTCACCTTGTTCATTTTTAAAATTTGATACAAAGCTCAAGTGTTACAAACAACCATTATTGTAAGGATAAATCTAGACTTATCTAAAATCAAATACAAAGTGATCAATCTTAGCATACTTGGGTGCCTGCTGCTAACCATGCCTGGGAGGTTTAAAGTGCTTTTAACCAGCAATTATCTCTCTGAGAACTAAGGATGTTAATACTGCATGGTATCAGATGCTGAACGCAGCAATGTGGCTACTCCTGAGGGAAGGACTGTGGTGTTCTAGCATCACTGAGCCACAGGAGGATTTAACAACTGCTTGTGAGAGTTGCATTGCAGGATAGCTATTAAAATCAGACATTCTACTTGCTACGATCATCTATCAGCTGCTTCTAAAATCCTGCCCACCTTCTGTGTGTCATCTGGAGGAGATAAAGTTTAAATTGTGAGCGGATGGTATAAAAAAATAGGAAGAAAAGAAGACAAGGCACCTTCTGTCATTCCGAATTTCTCATCCTATCTTGCTTTATGTTTCAGTGTCTTTGTGCCAGCTGAAGTTTTGCGGGCAGCTTTTAGAAAAAAAAAAAAGAAAAAAAAAACTATCAATAAAATCAATAGAAACAAATAAAAATCCAGAGCGACAAAGAGTATACCATAAAGAATATACTGCAGAGAGAGGGAACAAAAATGCTGCAACTGGCAGCTTTTTCTACTTTTATTTGACTCATGTCTCACCTAAAATTCCAGTAATTCCTAGTTTTCTTGGTATTTGTTAACAACTTCCTTTTTCATCTGTTTGTTATGTGTTTATGCTTATCACCTTAAGAGCTTCTTTCCTGTTATCACTGCTCTTGAATTAAGCGGTATATTCTCACATTTGGGGGTTCAAAATGGGTTAATTCATAATATTTTCATTCAATTTTTCTGTTCAATTTTTCAAGTTGATGAGACGTCATTTTTTCATCCACCCGAACCAAGCCCTGTTAAAGCACTACTGTATTTATGTTACTGCAATAAGAACTGTCTTCAGACCACGATCACTTGTCATAGGCACTACAAATATTTAGTTCCCCTGGTGTGCTACTACTTAGATATGATGATGCAGTCTAAAATAACTCTTCCTGTGTTGGATATGATGCTTTTGCATTACATTTTGTGATTAAATTACAAAAAAAAAAAAAATATTCATACTGACAGCACTGCAAATTCCCTGTTTGTCATTCAGCCTGCAGCTGCAGTGAGAGCAACTTTTCTTGTTTTCTCCTCTCTGTGCTGAAGGCAGCTAGTTGAAGAGCCAGTCATCCCCTTCAGCAGATTCCCTGAGTGCTCTGGGCCACTTCCTTCCAGGCTGTGCAACCTTTTATTAGCATGTCCTGAAAGTCTCCAGGACTTGTTCTAGACTGACTTTTTAATTTTCTCTTTGCTGTTTTCAGTGGAGCAGAATGATGATCACATGATCATCAATTGAGATTTTTTTCTCTTTGAAACTCCATCTCTTTCAAATTAAATTTTATAACTGTTCCATGGGTGAGGTAGAAAGCATCTGTCTTTTGTTTTATTGTGTACATTTGGGGAGGGAAAAGCAAAAGCTACGGAACAGAAAGGTCTCATTTGAGGCAAATGCACGGTAGATGTCTGGCTCACACTAGAGAGGAGAGAACTGATTCACTGCTGCAGATCCTTGACTGTCTGTTGGTTTAACCATTGTGGCAAGGCACAGAAATTGGGTCTTCCCTGCCCTAACTGATGAGTTCATAGCAAAGGTTTATTGTTGTTGTCCTTATGCTTTCTTTCTACTATTAATTTTCCTCCCATTTCTATCATTCTAGGCAATATCATTACTGGTAATACCTTTCGATTTAGTGTCATCTGCAAATTTCATGGGCACATGTCAAATTCTTATCTCTATCTCATTAATGAATATTTTGCACATACCCTGTTCAAAAGCTAATGACAGCTGCTAATGACTGCTCCTGCTAATCTTATCTCCCACCTGATAGCTGATAAGCTTACGCTTTTGTAGGTCTTCTTGAGCCAACTTCCTATCTACCTTTGTCACAGAATGAGTGGTGGTGGGAGTGAGTGACACAAAGCACTTCACTCATGGGAAAGAAATAGGAATAGGCTTTATTGGTAATAACAGTGGTTTCACGAGATTCTATGGCAAGGTCACTTATTAGTTACTGTATGGAGGTTCAAGATACACACAGAATTACCAAGGACACCCTCCCATTGGGTCACGGGGTTCAGATTGGACCCCCTTGCTTTCCAAACTCCTTCTGAGAGGAGTCTGGGTGCGGCTGGATCCAGTCCTAGTCCCAGACCTGGTCAACGGTTTATGTCTAAGGGATTTGTGCACAGTTACAAAGTAAAGTTTACAAGTTCAGAAAAAAGAGAAGTGCGCTATAGTCACTTACTGCAAATCTGTAGTGGGAAGGATCTCTTAACCTCGAGGAGTATCCTTGAGAGGCGTCCCTGCTCAAGGGGAGATCCTGGCATGCAGCCCACTGCCATGCAAGGAGAGCTCAATGGGCTCTTGGGCTGTCCCCGTATTTATGGGATAAGATGATTGACTGATAGTCATTCTTTCAATTCAGAAATGACTGTTGGCTGGTGTACACACCTTATCTCCCCATCAGGATGCAGTCATCAGGACTGTTATTGATGGTTAATGTCTGGGTGGGGGAAGAAATCTGGGAGACAGCTACCAGGATCAGATAATGTGTTAGTTAACACCTGAATAGGGCTACACGTGAGAAGTCTGAATTATCATCATCCCCACCTGCATTAATATTCCTCTATGGGGAATTGCATCAAAACCTTTACTTTGATTTAAATATATTAAATGTATTGAATCTGTCTTGTGTAAGAGACTGTGACAGTGTTAGAGTGACATGATCTACCCCCGGTAGCACTGCTGTGACTTAACCCCGCTTTCTGTTTGCATCTAGGGGAGCAGGTTGTTCTTTCAGTGCCTGGGCTCACGCTGCCTGGCGGAGTTCAGCCCTCTAAGGGGAGCCCTCTACCTCTGCTAAGCGCTGGCGGGAGAATTTACACAGAGAAGGTTCCTTCTGCGCGGCTCGAGCCATCTCATGTTGCCTGTGCTGCCTCTATTGCCAGGGAAAAGAGGCTACCCAGAAAAAGAACGGCACAAAAAATGCTGAGTTCGCCCATAGGTTTTAACCAGGTCTGTAACTTACTGGACATTTGTAAAATGTTGCAGTTTGAAAGCCATAGTGGTGGGGGGGGGGGGGGGGGGGGGAGGAGATATCAAATATTGTGTTAGCTATATGCCTGACTGGCAGTACCGGATTCATGAACAGTCTGTGGACCGTAGGTCCGATCGCCTTCCTAGGAGCGAATCGAGTTCCCAAATAGTGTGATCAACTATAAGCTCGACTCTGGCAGTATCGGATTCACCAACAGTCTGTCAACTGTAGGTCCGATCGCCTCCCCCCAAACAAGTAGTTGAGTTCACAAACAGTATGATTTATTCAAAGCAGGTTTCGGATATCAGTACAGGAAATTCTCTACTAGAGCGTGGGGTTTTAGCTAGCTCTGATGTACAAATGTGCAATCATCACTCACCCCAGAAGATGGGAGAGGGCTCTCAGTCTCGAGTCTCCTCAGGCACCATCCCAACCCGAGGGGAGGAAAGAGGGATCAGCCTGTCGACTGACCCCAGAGTTACAATGGATTCTTCCCTCCTCTTTTTCCTCTTGAGTTCACCTTTTATACTTTTCTTTACATTCAGGTGGAGCTTGAGTGACTAGAGTCATACTTAATATTGTTATTGATTGGTGAAAAAGTTTCTCGCTTTCATTTAAAGGTACAGTCAAGTGAAAATCTAGAGCGCATGCTCAGTGAGGGGTGGTCGTACCTCGGAAGCGGGTAACTTTTGGGATGGAGGTGTGGTTTTCACATTATAATGAGCAAAGTTCAAGCAAAGTTCATCTGAAAGGAGTGATTAGCCACCTTTGCTAGCTCCTCACTGGACAAGTTATCGTATATCTCTGCTTGGACAGCTACTGTGCAGCTTAGCTGCAGCCCAGCACAGGGAGTGCAACAGAGTTTGGCTGCAGTGTCTTCACTCTGCTCCATCTTCCATTACTCCCCTTTGCAGCTGCGAGGAGGGCAGATTGTGTTGCCTGGGGAACCGTGGAGGAGCTGAGTCCGTGCGTACCAACCATCCTGGAAGTGGCAACTGTGTATCACCCCAAGCAATCTTTGTAATGCCAAAACTTCTGTTAGGCCCTAGTTTTCCTCTCAGTTCCTGCTTTCAAACAATTCTTCCACAACATTCACCACTTCGGTGTATGCAACTAAAATATATGTCCAAAATTTTTGACTTAAGCAACATTTTTATTGTTGTTTGGTTTTTGTTTGTTTATTGGTGAGGGCCCTCAGTTTCATGGAGAAACAAATCAGGAAACTGATCCAAGCACAACAGAAAACTGTGACTATTTCTAATCTGAATGAGCCCCGAACTTCACTTTGCAAGGCCAGAACAGTAATACTCCAGAGCGTGGTGAAGGCACA